>NW_012150219.1:867253-892406 GCF_000956105.1 Propithecus coquereli | reverse complement strand
CCATAAGCAACGATCCCAGCGCAAAACTCTTACTCAAATGTCTTCATTGACTTCGGTGTTCCATAGTACCTGAGATTTTATATTTTGAGATATCGTAGGTGAGTTGCACCACTTGTACTCAATTCTAATTGCCCCCTGGCGATCTGGGAAGGGGTCAGAAGGCGGGCACTCAGCCAACAGTATGAACTCGGAGTGTTGCTTTAGGGTTGTAGGAGGAAAACACTTCCTGTATATCATCAGTGTAGACTCAAAAGATATGCAAGTGTCAAATATGCAAAAGAAATAGCTTATTCTAAGAGACCGTGTGTTCCTAAAGAACAGCATAAAAATCTGATTTTTTTTTTTACCTGCAAAAATGAAAGGAAAAGAATACCCATAATTGAAATGCCCAGTTCAGACTTTGAATACTTCCTGCCATGGCAGGGAAAGCGCCTACTATAATAGAAATTCTTCTTTGTTTCCTGTGATTTTCAAGCTAAAAAAATTAAAATAAAAAGCACTTTATGTTTTTCAAAAATAGGTTCTACCAGGGACAGTGTCAACATCTTGCACTTTAAAACAAGCATTATTTCCGTGGGCCACTTGTTGGGACTGTAGTTGGGTTGTTGCTACAAGCCTGTTTCTGGCCACGGTGGGTGACATTGTGCTGGCATCACTGTCTGCCATATAAAAGTCTTTGGGCTCCTTTCCTGTCCCTCTGAAGCATCCCCTTAACCCTCATGGGTCAGGAGGGGTTCTTGGCCCTCGGGTGGGGCCTCTCATAAAGTCAAGTGTACAGGAGACATGCGCATCTCAGAAGGACACAGTGACAGTTGGACATTGGGTGTCTTACTCTGTTCCCTTTCTTGTCAACCAGCCATTGGTGTGTTTTCAGTGTCACTGTCTGTACGAAAAGCTCAACTCTCCTTCCTGCAGCCATCAGTGCAGCCGGTACAGACAAAAGCAATAAGTACGTGTGTGCATCCTGAACGGTTCTGATGTCTTTCTTGGCGTTGGTCTTCCTGTCCTAGTTTGATGAGCTGGCACTGTCCTGCCTGCTTTCAGTCCAACAGCATGGTGTTGTTGGCAATTCCTCAGTACAGTGACATTGGGTTGAACCACTGATTGATACAAGGCTATGGTGTCGGCTCATCTGTCAGTAAAGATAACGTGTTATTGGTCTGCTTGTCTGTAGCACAATGGAACAATGTTGGTCTCTTTATAATGTTGATGGATGATGTCCCAAGTACAATAGTGTAGGTCTGCCTATCCTCAATACGGTAACAGGCATTTGTCTTCCCGATGGAACAAGGACATAGTGTTGGTTCACCTGCTCTTAATATAATCTGTTGCTGGTCTGCCTATTAGTACAACGGCATGATCCACCGGTCAGTACACAAATATCATGGAGTTGTTCTGCCTGCCCTCTGTATAATGGCATGAGATTGGGCCACCTGTCACAGGTATGATGACATGGGGTCATTCTACCACCATTAAAAATGCTTGTTCTCTACTGTATACAAATCCAGTTCATACCACTCCTCAGCATCTCCAGGGACTGTGGATCCCCCAGGAGGGTTCAGTCCTGTTCTTAGGTATCTTCAGATACCCGCACAACAAATGCAAAGGGACTCAGGGCATGGAGAGTGTGCGATCCATCTGTGCCGGCTGGCACACCCGAGGGAGCAAAACACTTTTCTGAGCGCACAGTCTGGGTTGGGGGCCTCTTGAGCAGCGACTGTGGAACGGTTCCCCGCCGGCCGTCTCGTGTATCTCTTGTTTTCATCACCATCAGTGTCCGCCATCAGCACAAATGTGAAAATTCAGGGAAAACAAACAAATGCTTTTTGATAAAAGTAAATAGTTGTGATTTCTGATTCAGATATTTTTAGAGCTGACGCTATCTGTAAAAATTAATAATGATAATAATATAGTCTATTTTACATATCAGGAAAGTGAATATGTTTAAATATAGCCATACATAGTGAGAAGGAACTTACCACCCCTTCTTCAAATTGAGGCATTTCATTGGTTGGTCGAAGCAGATGAGAAGTGTACAGATTGGAAATTCTTTCTTTTTATTAAAAAACTAATAACCAATTGGTGCAACTCTCCTTGTAACCAAAGGCCCTTTCTGCCTTGTGTGGTCATGTAGGACCTGGCCCTTCCTTCCCTGTGTACTTTGTCTGACCTTAAAGTAGCATTTTATTGAGTCACTTTTGAAGGATGAATTCAGAAGTATCATTAAGAACCTACCTTTTCAGGCTTAATAGCCAGAGTCCTATAGAGTTCTTATAGAAACAGAATAATTGAAATTCAGCATATACTATGCTTAGAAAGTATTCCGTTTTGGTTTTGTTTTGTTTCTTTGGTTTTTTTTTTTCCTTTTACTTATGCGTGTATGTATTGTGGGAATGTAGCTTTTACCCTGTGCTCAATTCAAAATAGAATATTGTTACGTTTTCCCAGCCCCCATCCACCAAAAGGGAACATACCCAGGTTTGTAATATGTATATATCCAACCTGTACCTACGTACATGTATGTACACGCACTGGGAAATCTACCCACGCATCTCCACTGAGGAGCGAACTTGAAAGAGAAGAGGAAAGCACTGGTTTGGAGGCAAATACTGCTTTGACTTGGTGGTTCATTTCCCACCCATTCCTCGGCCAGCAGAAGCAGAAAGAAACAAATCCACTCAAACAAATGATACGAGGAGGGGCTGGAGGTGAATGGACGCTGGCCGCTTTGGCGAATTCAAGGAAACTCATCAAGAACCCAGCTGAACTTGAGTTCCAACTTCCACCACTATCAGAAAGGGCTAGGGACCAGGTAGCTACGTGTCCCGATCACACGGGCCAGAGTCTGCAACCAGCGGCGGGCGAGCTGGGCAAGCTTTGCAGGAGAGAGTGTATTCACCTCTTTATCTTTGGGCAAAAGAAAACAACAGGACTTTGGTGCAGTAGATTTCGCAGTGCCTTCTTTAGGAATTCTATCTTAAGCACACTTTAAAGGGGAAGAAAAAAGAGGAGAGAACGTTTGTTCCTGTGAAGTCCCTTTCTCAAAAGAATTGGGGATGAAGAATGAAGAAGAAGAGTAAGAAGGGGACACGGCAAAATCCTGAGAAGGTCATTTCCTTTCAGCTCCCCCAGCTTGCCCCCGAGCACGGCTGGTGACACGAACTTTTGCAAACTGACTCCCAACTTCTCCTCCACTGTGTCTTGGTAACTGTAGCTGCCCTTTCTCCTAGTAATAAGATCCATGTTTCTATGGAGAAAAACAAAACAGTATTCTCTTCTGTAAAACTGTAATGTGTTGTTGATATTTGTAACTATTGTATATTTCTGTCTCGCTCCAGTCACGGCTGGAGTGTCTAGTCCACGGACAAGGGCCACTAAAGCCAGGTCTCTATCTCTCTCCTCTCCTCATTTCTCTGCCAACTAGTCTCAAGCAACATAACCCCAGGCTTTTCAGCCTCAAGGCAAGAAACTTGGAATCAAAGGAGGGCAAGGCAAAAAGCCCCCCAGGACACGCTCCTTCGGGAATGGACTTTTTCTGTAGCTCCAAAGTGGGCAAAAGGAAGAAGAGGGCTCCCCTGAGACCCCAGCCGGACAAAGGAAATCGTCCGGCCCTGAGCTGATGTTTCCTCACCTGCCACTGCTTGTAGGACAGCATCTGAATGCTTTCCCATCCCTCAGCCCAGGCAGCCCAAACCAGCCCTGGCTACATCCAGAAATAAGAGTTACCTCTGCATTTTCTGTTGCCATTTTTTTGGCTCTAGAAGTATCTGATGCGCGACTACGTCATAGGATGTCCACGCATCTCAGAGTAGTCTATTTTTCTGTTCAGATAAAAATATATATATATATATGTATTTTTAGCAAATTTATAATAGGGCAATTGAGTCTAATTTCTTCTTTTGTAATACAGAATACTATCTTAGGAGTTTCATTGTTGGTTGTTCTCGTAGCTTTGATATTTTCTGGTCTTTTTCATTTTCTCTCATTGTCCCTCAGGCTGTTCTTTCTTTTCTTCCTTTTGATTCTGATTTCTTGGGAGTAGGGAAAGACTTTGGGGTCTGACTTCCTTGCGGAGGCATTTCCTGACACTGGGCCTAGGGTCTGTCAATGCTGTTCCTTTCCTCATTCAGTCTGTGTGTTTCTCCTATTCATTGTGCTTGCGAATCCAGGGTGTGAATGCAGGCGGGAGACCAAGGGAAGCGGAGCTCCAGATGGCCCTCCAGAGCAGCACGGAATGTGGGCTGGTTTAGCTCATATCCCACTCCCCTCCGGGGATCCGAAGGGACCGAGTTTTCACATCCCCAGAGATCTTGAAACCAAAAATCTCATGCAGGCGAACTTCCTGCTGCCATTTCTGAGACCCAGAACACAGCTAAGTTCCTTTGGGCTGGGCTGTCCTCATGTCCGGCACCCTGTAGATCTGTAACATCAATCCGATCCAAAGGCCAGAGCTTTTTCAGGTTCTTGCAAACCTCAGAAGAACATGCTGGGCCTCAGATCTCATCAACTTCTTATCAGCTCCTCGTTTCAATCCATTTCTAACAGCTTCACCAGAAAACAATGGCCAGACACCCTGGCAGCCAAACCCTGAGAAGAGAGGTCCCCGGAATCTGCTAGCTCATCTCCCCTCCCTTTCCCAGCTGCCTGGCTCCACGGAGCGAGAGATGTGTGGCAAGGACAGCTGTACTTTTATAGCCCCCACCTGTCCAAGCCTGGGGAGTTTTTGAATTGTCCTGATAATTAATTCCACAAGGCGGTTTTCAGCCTCGAGTGGGCAGAGGACATCTCACTAAGCAGTATCTTCAGCAGAAAGTGATTCTCCATCTATCAACTCACACAGGAAGATGAAAAAAGGCCAGATAATCTCCGACTTGGACTTATTTCAGTTTTGGTATCCCCCCTGCCTGCCTGAGAGCTGTGGGGCTCTGGGCTCTGCCCAGAATCAGAGATTTGAGCCAAACCAGGACCCCCAGGTGGCAGTGAACCATCCCCATCAAATGACTCTCAAGAGGAATCCAACCCAAATACGAATTTATTATTCTGGACTATGACCCTAATCAGAGTTTTCCCACCCCAAAAATTCTTGGTAGTCTGGTTTGAACCAGA
This sequence comes from Propithecus coquereli, assembly GCF_000956105.1. Lineage (NCBI taxonomy): Eukaryota > Metazoa > Chordata > Mammalia > Primates > Indriidae > Propithecus > Propithecus coquereli. Next base: position 887,300 of record NW_012150219.1, on the reverse strand, counting down.
GCCAAATAATACAGACGAGATTTTTTTAAATTTTGTGCAAGAGCAACAAAACCAAAAAAAATTGTCTCCCAGTAACTTCCTAGGTTTGATGCCCAGGTAAGCAAACACCCTTGCTTGTGGCTATTTTTATCAAGAAAGAGGTTACATAGTTTGGGTTTCCATCCACTGTGCCTGATTGTATCTTAACTTGGAATTTCTCCTGAACTTCCCCCAATGCCAACCTGAATTCAGAGGGGGCTCTGTTAATCAAGGGAACCCTCACCTTCACCTCTAACCCTCACTCTCCATCCCTTTCTGCAAAGATCCTGAACAGATCTAAAAGCTGGCCAGGATGGGGTGGAGTAAGGCAGTTCACCTGAGGAAGGAACCACCCAGCTGCAGGCTGGCCGATATTGACGGGGCAGTCGATTTCAGCTCAAATTGAAGAAGCCCTTCTAACAAGCTGTGTTGTCAAACATGGAACCCAGTGGAACTCCCTTATACTGCAGGTGTTTAAAGAGAGACTAGACGATACACAAAATGGGCATTGCACAGGGTCCTTAGAATCGCATGGAAACTGGACTGAACAGCCAAGGAAATTCTCCCTCTTTGCTTCTTGGGGTGCGTGTTTGTGGGCGGGGGCTGGGGGAGGTTTTGAGCATTCTGAGCACAGGCTGGAGCCAGAGGCAAAGGCGTGGGGCACAGTTAGCAGGAATTCCACTTCTAGGCTTTGGAGCTATCAGAGGGGGTGCCCAAGAAGCAAGGTGGCAGGAGGACACTCTGCTTCCTCCCAGCTCCTTGTCTTGGAAGATGTTAATGGCCGTCTACCTATCCAGCTCATCCCCAGTGACTGACCGGGTACCACACTGGACTGAGACTCATGCTTCCCAGGCCAGCCAAAGAGCAATCCACGAAGCCCCCATCGCCGGCTGGCTGTCCTACGGTGCTTAGCCCTCCTGCCCAGACCCTGTGCCCTCAGGAGGCTAAGGCTTTCTGTACAAGAGACGCAATTATCCGTTACCCATTAGCCAGCCCAGGGAACAACTGCCCAGGCAATAGCGAATGGCACCATTCCAAAAGGGCTTTTTTTTTTTTTTCTGGTAAATAAAACAGGAGATCCCATTCAAGACCTTTGAAAGTCCCCAGCCATGAAGTAAATCCCGAAGGGCCAAAAGGGAGAGGCAGCCACAATCCAGTTTCACAGCAAAGCAAGGCTTTGGCTGCCTCCAAGCAGAACATCCGCTCACCCGCATCTGTGACGTCCTCCCCAATCGTCCTGGATCCTGCATCCTCCAAGGGAAGCATTTGATGAGAGCAGTTTTGTGTGTGGTGGGTTTGGAGGAACCTCAAACCCTTCAACCTCAGGGTGAAGCCAAGTCCGGGTGGTCTGGGTAGTTTTATTATGAGGTTTGGCAGGATGATGTGTTTGGATGGGTAGACCAGGTAGCTCCCTTCTTCCAAAACCAAAATAAAACAAAACCCAATTTCCAAGATCCCCCTCTAGAAGCTCTGCCCTGCAGAAATAGCTCAAGCTGCAGTAACGCAAGGCGTATTGGACAGTTCGTGAAAATGCAGGAAACTCCCGGTCCTGTTCCAGCAGAATGCCCGCGAGGGGGTGCGGGATCGCCCCGCACGTCCTGCTTCCGTGAGCTGAACCAGGTTTGCAAAGAAGCTGGTAGCACAGGAGAAGAGACCCAAAAAACTCTGTCTTCTCCACGGCTTGGCTCATGGCCCCCTAGGCTCCGCTAGGGTCTGGGGCTCCCTCCTGGATGAGCTGGACATCGGAGGGTGTGCCTGAGTGTGGGGGACGAGAGGGACCTGCGGCTGCCGGGCCGGGCAGATGGCCCTTGGGCTCTCCACATCTGTTTTGATTTCAATCCAAGGTCTAGGGCTGGGAACCCCATTTCTGCACCAGGGTCATCCCCAATGCATGCCCTTGGCACATAGTGGTCGTCCAGCCTGTGTTTTTGAGTGAGTGGGTGTGAGAATGGCCTCTGAGGGAACAATCGGCTGCGTGGTGGCTGTGTGGTGAACAGGGGAGCTTGTGAGTCCTCACCTGGCTTGTGGTATTGCTCACTGGGAGGGGAGGAGTAAGGGGACACCCCTCTCCCGCTGAAGCCCATAACTGCTCCATTAATGCCATCTGTCCTTTGACTCAATCTGGGGTCAAGGTGACGTCCAAATTTGACACTTGCAGACCCCAAGCTGATAAGGGCCACAGCCCTCTCAGAGCCCCACTTCTGGGGTCCCATGGGACAGCCCCGCCTCCTTCCTACTCCCGTACCCTGCATTGCTCAGGCTCATGCTCTAGTTTAGCTCACACATGGCCCATGGGGAGACCAACAAGTGGTTTTCCAATGGGCTAAGTCAAGAGTCCAAAGTCAGGGCTTCCCGTGGTCTGGGGCTTGCTAGGGCAGGAACATGGGAGCCAACGTCTGGAAACTGGATTGCATTCCCTGAGCCATGGGAGTCCAGCTGCATACGAGGGCCAGCCTGTCCTCCAGCTTTTAGAGCCAATGGTCTCCTTTTTTCTGAGCCCGGAGGCCTCCCCAATGACAGTATGTGCCCTGATCCCATCAGCTTAGACCCTATCTCTCCCAGGAAGCTGTGGTGTGAGGTTGGGGCTTTTCTGCCAGCAAAGCCATTCTGATCACCCCACCCTTGACGGGGGCTAAGCCAACCACATTAGCCATAAATGACCAATGTCCTCAGCCGCTTTTTTTCTCGGGGCGTGTTCATGGGTCCTGTTCATCTCTCGTCAGTTGACGTCTCTAGTCCTTCCTGTAAAGGTGAAAATGAGCATTACACACGCACACGCACACACACACACAGAAACCAAACGACAAAAAACCCAGTGTCTTTTATGCATGTAGTGAGATGAAATTGTGATCCTTGTGTGACTTCCAGCTGCTGTCCTGTCTTGTAAAATACGTCCAAATGTTTAAGAATTTCTAAGCAAATGGTCCCTTAATGAAGTCTGCAGAGTTCAATAAAAGGTATGGAGAAAACAAGCTTGGTGACATTTGTTTTATTTTCTGGAGGGCACAGGGAGGCAGGGTGTGAAGAGCCATAGGGGACCTGAATCTGGGAGCCTGGGGACCCGGACAGGCAGCATGGGCTTTTTCTGTTCCCTCAGAAGAGGGAGGACATGAAAATATACCTGATTTGTCACCCTCGATATGCAAGCCAGTGGTAGCCCACCCCATGCTGTGCTCATGGAGCAAAGCCCCAACTCTGGTCATTTGGTTTTCATGTCAACTATACCTGGGTATCCCTCTCTCATAAAAATGTCTCACAATAAAAGGTATAATCCAAACACCTACAGGGGCCGAGCAAGTAACATAAATGAGTAAAGCAACCCAACTAAGAGACATAAGGGAGGGGTGGTGAGTGTGGCAAACTGGAGAGCACATACACTATCTAAAGGGGTGAATGCTATTCCTCTCGCGCTGCTTGCTACCCCATAAGGATGCGGGCCCAGCAATGCCAGATCTTTTCAAGAGAAGTCAGAAATCTGGATTTTTATGGGAAATATCCCAACTTTTAAATGTTAGCAATTAATTCCAATTTTGTTAGTCCTGGACTGCCCAAATGAAACACATCTGTGGGCAGACGACCGCCCACAGGCTACCACTGTGTGATCTCTGCCTTGACTGATAAAGCTCAATAATTTCTGTATTAGTTGTCTACTGCTGTGTTACAAATTACCCCAAAAGCTAGCACCTTGGTGTATTTATTATCTCACAGGTTTTGTGGGTCAGGGATGCAGGAGCACCTTTAGCTGGGCGGTTCTGGCTGGGGGTCAGGGTGGGGGGGTCTTGCATGAGGTTACAATCAAGACATCAGCTGCAGTCCTCTGCTTGACCAGGGTGGACGATCTGCTTCTGCGGCGGCTCAGGAGGCCTCAGTTCCTTGCTGGCTGTTGGCAGGAGGCCCGGTTGCTCCCCATGGAGCCTTCTCCGTAGGGCTCTTGAGGGCAGCTCATTCCCTGTTGTGGGGACTGTCCGTGCATTGTAGGATGTTTAGCAGCAACCCTGACCGCTGCTAGATGAGAGTAGCACCTCCCCCCACCCCCGTGACAACCAAATATGTCTCCAGACATTGCCAGGTGTCCCCGGGGGACAAAATCGCCTCCAGTTGGGAATCCCTGGAAGTACAAAATCCGAAAAGTACCGTGAACGGTGAAATTTCCCTCGCACATCTGGAGCCCAATCCCCCACCCCTAGAGTCAGTTACTACCACCAGTGTCTCGCCTACCCTTCCACAGATAATTTCTGCAAACACACACACACATATACACATGTGTTTTGCTTTGCCTGGTTTTATTTTACCCCGTGCATACACAACATACTAAACACACTGCTCTGCACCAGGTTTTTTTCATTTAACACATCTTGGAAATCATTCCGCATTAATATACCAAGGACTCCTCGCTCCTTTGTAAGTGTACGTCGTGGTCTATCGTACACGGTCCTTGCTAGTCTCGACTGCCGAACGTTCCGTTGCTTCCGAACTTTCGCTGTAACAAATAGTGCTAAAACGGATGCCCATTGGCAGTTCCTCGGGGCTCTGCCATCAAAATGGATCTGGGATCCGCATTTCTCGCCCCTCCGCGGCCGCAGCTCGGGGCCACGCCACCGTTGTCTGTTGCTCTATTATTGCAGCAGCTTCTAGACTGGGCTCTTCTGCCCTTGATCTTTCAGACTCTTCTCAACACCGTGGCCAGAGGCGCCCTGCCCAACTGTCAGTCTGATCATGTCACTTGGCTGTGGAAACCTTCCAAAGCCTTCCCGTCGTGTGTTCAATAAAACCCAAAGTCCTTGGCTGGGTCTGCAGGTCCCGACCTCTACTGGCTCCTGCCCGCCTCTTTGTTTCAGCTCCCCCTGCTGTCGCTGAGGGTGCTCCACTGTGACATCACCGGCCTCCTCCCTGTTCCCCAAACGTGCCCACAGTGACTGACTCCCTTCTGGCCCCCCTGCCCTCTTGGATGTCCTGTCTTATTAGCCATTCCCTCCCGTCCTCGCCTCCAGACACTCTGCCGCCGTCGATGTCCCAGCATACGGGACACACTCCCACCGCGAGGCCTTTGCCCGCCGGCTCCTCCACGGGCACATCTTTTCCAGGCTGGCCTGTGGCTCGTCCGTCACCTCCTTCAGGTGTCACCTCCTCAACAACCCCTTCCTATGACCACCCTACAGCAACCACGCACGCTCACACACACACACACACACACACACACATGCCCACTGTCACACGCACACATGCTCACACACACATGCCCACTGTCACACGCACACATGCTCACACACACACACACACACACACACACACATGCCCGCTGTCACACACTCCATTCCTTCTTGCTCTGTTTTTCTCCATAATACATGTCAACTCCTGACATGCTCTATTTTATTTATTTATTTTGTTTGTTGTTTATCTCCCTTCTATACAATGTAAATTCCACACGGGCATGGATTTGTGTCAGTTTTGTTCACTGCGGGGCCTTCAGTGCCTGGAAATGTGCCTGCCTGGCACATAGTAGGTCCTCCATAAATAATTTGTTGAATGTTGAATAAATAAATAAATGCCTGCATAAATGAAGTCATTTCATACTGTGTGCATATTTCTCTTAAGAAACATCCTTGGGGCCGGGCGTGGTGGCTCACGCCTGTAATCCTAGCACTCTGGGAGGCCGAGGTGGGAGGATCGCTTGAGGTCAGGAGTTCCAGACCAGCCTGAATAAGAATGAGACCCCGTCTCTACTGAAAATAGAAAGAAATTAGCTGGACAACTAAAATATATATATAGAAAAAATTAGCCGGGCATGGTGGCGCATGCCTCATAGTTCCAGCTACTCAGGAGGCTGAGGCAGGAGGATCGCTTGAGCCCAGGAATTTGAGGTTGCTGTGAGCTAGGCTGACGCCACGGCACTGTAGCCCGGGCAACAGAATGAGACTCTGTCTCCAAAAAAAAAAAAAAGAAACATCCTTGGAAATCAAACTGTCAGTGGGAGGGTTTATAAGCTCTTTGTAATTTTGAAAGCCATCGCGCCAGCCACAGAGGCAGCCCCGCATGTGCTCCCACCAGCCGTGGAGGGAGTAGGTGAAGAATAGTCTTTTCAGTGGAATTCCTTTGCCTTTATGAAAACCTTGTTATTATTTTTCTCCTTTCTGGCCACGAACTGGAGAAATCTTCGTCAGAGACTGACTGTGTGTCTTTGGCCAGCATTTCAGAGCCTCCGATGTACACATTTCATGCTCACAACCACCCTGAGAGCAGTGTCGGTCCCTTTATTCAGATTAGCACCCTGAGTCCAGACTTGCACGGCTTGCAAATGCCCTACGGCGTGTTCGCAGCTGAGCAGGGGCCAGAGCCACATCCCTGGGCCCCTCATCCAGCACTCGCTTCACTGCAACCCAGAAAGCAGGAGGCCACCCTGGCAACTTTCAGGCCTGCATGGGAGCGCTCATAAGAACGTCACAGTCTGCTAGTGGCACCAGCCACTAGTCTGTAGGTCATTCACTCACTCAACAAACACGTACTGGCATCTTCTGCCTGTCAACTGTGGATAAGCATGTACTTCTGAGATAAATTAAGATGCCCTCCTCTCCTTTCTTTCTTCCTTCTTCCTTCCCCTTCATTTTCCTCCTTCCTTCATGCCTTTTTGCTTTTCATACACCTTCATTAAGCACTTACTGTGTATTAGGCCCTCAGCTTGGTGCTGGGGATACCAAGCTGAATCGGGCAGAGTCCCCACCCTCATGGAGGTTACACTCTAACGGGGGAGATCACGCTCATTCACCCCAGACCCAGGCAAGGAGCTTCAGAGAACCCGCACACACGTAAACATGCACAGATCAGGGGCGCCTGCAAGAAAGGGAACTCGGCCCAAAACCTCCTGTGTCTCCAGGGCTTTGCTAACCCTTAGGGTGTGATCTCCTGCAATCTTCTTGAAACACCCCTAGAAAGACGTTATTATCATCTGCATTTTGCGGCTGAAGGAACTAAAGCTCAGAGCATTGAGATGACTAGTCCAAGATCACCCAGCTAAGAAGTGGCAAAACTGGGATTTTAACCCCAATCTATCTGATCTCACCAGGCTACTGCCTCTGCCAAAAGGACTAAACAGGATAATTCATCAGGCTGGATGGTACAGGGTTTAAGAGAGCTGGGTCTGCAACTAGACTGCTGAGTTCAAAATTCCGACTCCCCCGCTTACTTGTAACTGCCGTCGGGGAGGTCGCCAGCCTCCGCGCCTCAGTCTCCATCTGCGGAATGAGGCTAATCCGCGTCAGCACCCTGTATGTACCACGCAGGCCAAGAATAGGGTGGGGAGATCGAGGCAGTGTCATGCAAGTGCAGGGGCTGGAGCCTGCCTTTATTTGAAATTTTGATATTTTGTTCATCATGGATTTTTGGCATTAGTTTTGATTTTTTAAAATATTGCAGTGGAATAGTCTTTATCTTGACTCCCGAGTTTTTGGCATCCCCTTAAATCTTGCATATTTTGATACTCTGGGGAGGTGGCACCGAGCAAAGCAAATCCTTGCCGTCAAGAGACACACATCCTAGTGGGGGAGGCTGCCAATAAACAGATAAAAATATGTGACACTTCGGGTGCTAAGAAGAAAAATGAAGTTGGGTAAAGAGACAGACAGAGGCACGGGGCTGAAAATAGTACCCATCTCACCAGAGCTGGTACAAAGATGAACAGAAACGATCCGTGCAGAGGGTCTAGTACCGAGGCTGGCACGGCAAGTGCTGCGTAAACATTGGCCATCGACGTGGTTTCCGTGCTGGGCTCCAGGTTAAAGACTCCGGAGCTCTGCCCTCTGGGAGCTTTCAGCGTAGGGTAGCGTTTCGTGAACTGTGCGTTGGGACCCACTGGGGCAGGGGTTCTCAAACTTTGTGTACTGTGGACCCCCTCGGAAGTCAGATGGAATCCATGGACCTTCTCAGGATAATACTTTCAAGTCCGTAATATAAAATACATAGGCTTACAACAGAAAGGAATTCTATTGAAATGCAATTATCAAAACATTCTCAGATGTGTGATACAGCAGCATATGGTTTTTTTATTAACAAATTAAATAGCAAGACCCAGCAGTGGGTCTGGCGACTACCGTAATTTTGAGGTCACAAAGAGCCAAGTTCTATTTCCAGACACCTGCAACAGCTGTAATGAGACACAAAACAATCTGCGGGGGCGGTTCGTGACAATGTCACTGAACTACCAATAACTGCTATGACTTGTTGCCTAAATTCATAACTGACGGAAGTGCTGTATGTCAGCCAGAGTGAGGGAAAATATAAAGAGTTTTGTCCTATGCAAGTTCACAGACCCAGATTGAGAACTCCTACATTCGGGGGCTTTGAAATCTGTTTCATGGGTAATGACTAGCACTTTTTTAATGAAAGAATAAAATAGACTGGAGTAGAATAGAATGGAAATCAGCATGTGTTATTCATAAAAGGGTAAGTACGGCGGCCAGGCGCGGTGGCTCATGCTGTAATCCCAGCAGTTTGGGAGGCCAAGGTGGGAGGGTTGCTTGAGGCCAGGAGTTCGAAACCAGCAACATAATGAGACCCTCTCTCTACAAAAAAAAAAAAAAAAAATAGAAAAATTAGCCAGGCATGGTGGCACATGCCTATAGTCCCAGCTACTTGGGAGGCCGAGGCAGGATTGCTTAAGCCCAGGAGTTTGAAGCTGCAGTGAGCTATGATGACACCACGGCACTCTTGCCTGGGTGACAGAGAGAGATTCTGTCTCAAAAAAAATAAAAGGTAAGTACAGCTTCATGAAACTTTCGTTTCAATCGTGTGTGTGTGTGTGCGCGCGCGTGTGTGTGTGCGCGCGTGACACAGGTCATGATGGAAAATGTATTTCTTCCTGCGAGTCACAGTCCGTGAGCTTTGGTTCGGCCCCCCGTCTGCCCTGCTGCCCACGCGCAAGCACGCACATGAGATTCAAGCTCAAAAAAGGCTATGCTGTCAGTGGCCGCGCAGCCTCCCCCTGCTCTGGGAGAGGAGCAGGTGTGGCGATGCCCATGTCCTGAGCTCATCGCCTGTTTGGGGACCTGCCCCTCCTGATGGCCCCATGTCCCCACAGCAAGTGTTAGGAGGGCTGTTTGTGCAGAGCCAGATAGCAGCGTGTCTGGAGGTGCCAGGCTGCAAAGGTTTGGGGCCAATGGAAAGACACCACCTCTGATGAGGCGCCCGTAGGGAACTAAGGCGGGCGAGACACTCTGTGTCTTTTCTGTGCACGTGTGCGTTCCTCTCATTCTCCTGCCTGGTCGTTACAGGGGGCGTCTAGGAGAGGAGATTGGTATCAGAAAAACAACACTTCTAAGGGAGTAAACAGCCAGTCTCCCACGTGGAAAGGAGGTTGACACTCTGCAGATGGGAGGGGAAGGGACAAATGATTCCATTGTCAGATGCGTGGGCAACTAAACCTGTGCCAACAAGCAGGAAATCAACAAAGGGGAAAGATGGGCTTTGGGGAGGGGGTTTCGGACTGCGGCTCAGCCTAGTGGTTCAGAACAGAAACTCTGGGGTCTGAAACACGACAGTTCAAATTTGGACTATACCACTTCCTCACTGTGTAACCTAGGGCCAGGCATTTTCACCCTCTGGAACTTGGTTTTCTAGTCCATAAAATGAGGAAATAATAAGCATCTGCTTCAAGGGGCCACTGGGGGTGTCAATGAAAGGATGTCGTCAGTCCCAGCTACTCGGAAGGCTGAGGAAGGAGGATCGTTTGAGCTCAGGAGTTCGAGGCTGCGGTGAGCTATGATTGCGCCACTGCACTCTAGCCTGGGCAACAGAGCAAGACTCTGCTTCTAAAAAGAAGAAGAAAAAAAAAATATATATATATATAATTCTGAGGAGGGTGTCTGTGGGTTTCATTGGACTTCCATTATCTAGCCACATTAGTGACTTTGGAGATGTCCCTTGTCCCAGGCATGAGACATGTAGAATCCTTGGAGCCAAGGAAGGAGAGGAGCTGGGATTTGAACCCAGGCCCCAGAGCCCAAGCTCTTAAGCACTGCATCACTCCACCAAGCTCAGGGAGTTGGTCCTTGCAGCATTAAGGAAAATGTCAAAATTGCAAGCACGCAACTGCCCAACAATGATGGATAGCGCTGCCTCTCCCCGGAATAATATGCATTACTTAAAATTTTAACTGTGGATAGTGTGGAGCTATTAAAAATTCTTAAGCTGTAATGTAAAGTTAAAAATAAATAAATTCTAGACACAGCTAAGGCACCGCGTCTTCCAGGAGGCTTTGCTCATCCCCTCCCTCGTCAAAGGCTGGATCGGGCGCTTCCTCCAGGCTCCCACAGCCGCCAGCGCCGCCTCCCTCACAGCTTTCACCGCACCAGGCTCTGACTTCCTGTGGCCTCGTGAGCTGGTTAACCCAGCTGCGGCGGGAGCAGGGTGGCCTGGGCTCAAATCCTGGCTCCTCTATTTTCTAGCTGTGTGACCTTGGACAAGCTAATTCACCTCTCTGTGCTTCGTGAACTGGTACGAGTAAGAGCTGGTTGCAAGGGCTACAGTTAGGATTAAAGGTGGTGTCTCTTATAAAATGCTTGTCACACTCAATAAATGTCAGTTGCTATGGTGTGTTCCTCTCTGCGCCAGACCATGGAGGCAACAATCTTGTCTTATTCTTGCCTGTGTTCCAAGTACTCAGCATGGGGCCTCGCACGGAGCAGGTGCTCGGACAGGGTTTGCTGAATGAGTCCAGGTGTTCATTCCACAAATACTTATCGAGCACCTTGTCTGTGCCAGATCCTAGGGAGACAAAGGTGAATGAGACAGATGTAGTCTGTGCTCTCATGGGGCTTATGGTCTCCTTTGCAGGGGTGGGGCAGGGGGCGGCATCAGCCAATAAATAAATAGGTAAATAAGCAAGAAAACATAGGCTACTGCTCAGCGCTATGGAGAAAATGAAACAGGTGGCGTGACACAGAGTAACTGGGAAGTGTGACTCCAGATGGCAATCAGGAAAGGCCTCCCTGAGGTGGTGACTGTGAGACAAGACCTGATTGGCAGGAAGGAGTTAGCCACAGGAAGAGCCAGGAGAACAGCCTTTCGGGCAGAGGACCCAGCAAGTGCAAAGGCCCTGAGGCAGGAATGCTCTCGGGAGGCCAGCTATGCTGGAGGAGGACGAGTGAGGAGAAGGGTGGTGGGTAGGAGGGGGGAGCCCAGCAAAGGCCCATCACGTGCACCTTGCCGGCAGGATAAGCAGCCTGGAGTTTACTCTGAGAGCAGTGAGCAGCCGTTGCAGGGGTTTAAGCCAGGGCGGCAACCCCATCCCTGCATCCAGGAGCCCCCACACAATGGGAGCTGTCCCAGCCGAAACCTGGAGGCATCTGCTTATCAAGGCAGCGTCCGACCTCAGCCTGGAGGGCTCAGCCCGGGAGTCGCTACCATCCATCCTTGTCTCAGCCTCCTCGCAAGTCAGACTCAAGGCCCATTAATATAAATGAGGCCTTTGCTGACTCAATTTCCAAATGAGTCCAGACGTTCAAGATCTCTATTCCAGGAAATGTGAAATTTATGTAATGAAAATTAAAGGAGAAACTGGGGAAGCGGCGCCTTAAGTGCCTGCTTCCCGGGTAAGTGAACCGGGTCTGTGCCTCTGGCAGAAGATGGATGAAGGTGCCATCGGGGGCTGCTGGGAGCCCGTAGCCAGCAGGGAGGCAGGCCGCGCGGTGATGGGGAGCCCCCCAGGTCCCCTTCTTTCCCTCGAGAAAAAAGCCATGATAGTAATTGCTCACGTTCATTGCTGCACGCTTAGTCCTGTTCCGAATGCCGTACTTACACGGATTGTCTCACTTAACACTCATGACAGCATCATGGGGTCAGCATTACTATTTTCCTCATTTTACAGATGGGGAAACTGAGGCTCAGATTTGGGGAAATGACTGGATCAAGGTCCCACAGCAAAATAGTGGCCACAATGGGACTCAGGTCTCTTTCACTAGAACTTCCACAGACCCTCTTGTCCAGAGCTCAGACCATGTGAATGGCAGAGAGTCAGAGAGACCTGGGTTCAAATTCAAGCTCCACCTATGGAGCTGCTGTGACCTGGACAAGCCACTTACCTCCCTGAGGATCAGTTCATTTATAATCAGAGCCTCCTTGCCACAGGATTTCTCTCTGAATTAAAGGAGATAACGTACAAAGATGTCAAGCACAGGATTTTAACTGCCCTCTCAGACTGGTTTGAAAAAAGAAAAACAATTGTAAACTCATAGAACTGAAAAGTCTTAGGGTAACTGACTTCAGGTATGGCTGGATCCAGGAGGCTCCAAAGCCATAAAGTCATAAGGGATCAGTTATGATCTAAAGTCTTAAAGGATCAGTTTTTCTCTCTCTCCATGTAGTGGACCCTCTCTAGGAGTTCCAGGGCTACATCATTCTTACAGCTAGAAACCTTGTTGGAAAGAGAACTCTTTTTCCCAACAGGGCAACAAAAGTCCCAGGATTCACTCTGATTGGACCAACTTGGGTCATAGACTCATCCTATAACCAATCTCTATAGCCAGAGAGATGGACCGTGCTGATTGGGCCACCTGGGTCACATGCCCACCTCTGGAGCCTGGGGGAGGGGTGCAGAAAGCCCAGGCAGCACCCCTTGGACTGTGAGCAGAAGAAGGTAGGTTCCCTAAAGGAAAGCTGGGGTGCTACAACCAGAAAAATAGAGAATGCATACCATGCCAGCATGGCTGCCCGATGGTGCTCATGGCACATAGTAGGCCCTAAATAAACCTATGTTCAGTTGAATGAACAAATATCTACCCCCAGAGACAGTTGTAAAAATAAAATAAACTAATATATGCAGAGTCCCTGGCATATAGTCAGCACTCAATAAATCTCGTCTTAAGGTACAAAATGTGCTCAAACAGGGTTTGGATTCTGCTCACGTGCGGATGAGTGTAGATTACGGAAGGAGCTCGCAGGAAGGGCTTTCCTTGCTGAGCCCAGCCTCCCTCACGTTGCCCCAGGGCAGGGCTGAGACCAGCTCAAGGAGAGTGAAGCTCTTGCCTCAGGTGCAAAATGCAAGGAGGCACCCAAAACTGAGTAATCAAGATAAGTAATATCTCAATGCAATATTTTTTAAATAAATATCAATGCAGATGCCCATGACAAACAAATTATCAACATTTTAAATAAAGACACCCACATACAACATTTGCATATCAATTATATTTAAATATCCAGACACGCACACATATGAACATTTTCACAGACATATTTATATATATTTACTTAGATATGTACACAGGGCCACTGCATTGCACAACTCCAGGAGACCCCATTTCACTGTAGTCTGCATGAATGGCGCCCCCTGAATTGGGTCGGCATCACCTCTGTGGCTGAACACGGCAGCCCTGCACATGAACAAACGTGCATACATTGCCGCCCATGTGCAAAGGCATAACCACCCATATACCACCAAGTGTGTGCCACATATCACACATGCAGACATGCCAAGAGATAGAACTGCACCATACCCTCACATACATGCTCATGTTCCTGCCTCAGGGCCTTAGCACCTGCTGCTCCCTCTGCCTGGAATGCTCTTGCCCCAAATAACCGTGTGACTCCCTCTTTCACTTCCTTCAGGTTGTGTTCAAAGGTCACTTTCTTGGTGGGGCCTTCCCTGACACACTCCTATCCCCACCACTTTTTAAAATTGCAACACCCCCACACAGCCCTGCTTTATTTTTCTCCTTAGTACTTATAGCCATTTGAGACATATTTTATTTTTCATCATATTTAATGTCTGTCTACTCCACTAGAACATCAGCTCTACATTGGCAGGGATTTTGCCTACTTTGTTCGCTGCTGTGTTCCCAGCCTCTAGAACAGCACCAGGCATATAGTAGGTGCTCAATAAGTATTTGTCGAATGAATGAAAGAAGCCAGGAAGATAGAGATTCCTGAGAATGAATGAGATCAAATTTCCCACTACCCCAGCAGGAAGGCAACCTAGGGTCAGATGTAGGTTGATCTCAAGAACTAAGGCACACTACAAAGTACATTCTAAGTGCTGTGAGAGTATTATCTCATTTAATCTTCATAACAGCCCTGTGAAGTAGTAATACTACTGTCCATCCTCATTTTACATTAGAGGGAACTAAGCCTCTGAGAGGTTAATTCACTTGCCCAAAATGTCAAGCGCAGAAGAGGCAAAGCTGAGATTGGAACCCAGGCAGCGTGGCTCCACGCAGCCCAGACCCTCACACACACACACATGCGCACACACACACACACACACACACACGCACACACACGTAGCATCACAAAGCCCTTCCAGTCTTCCAGCAACTCTCAGGAATGAGAACTCCCTTCCCCCAGACTGGGTGTTTGGGGTCCCCTCCTCTGCCAGTGCCCCCTCCCTGCCCCCATTGTCCTCGCTGCATCCCAGCCAAGAGCAAACCTGCGTCCCTGGTGACGTAGGAAGCTGTAGGCTGTCCAGTTGTCATGGCGACAGCCGCCAGCCCCTGTAAACGTCTCGCCTCCGGCTGCCTGGCTGGCAGAGAACTAAGGAGCTGTTCCCGGGCCTCACTCCACACTTGACCTCTTCTGGGCGGCTGCGTGAGCCAAAGGTCCAGACACCTACCCTGCTTCCCACCTAGGGGGCCACAGAGGCTTGGAAGCAGAAAACCTGGGTCCCCACCTCCCTTCCTGCCCCTTCTTGGCTGTGTGACCTTGAGCAGTCTCTTCCCTTCTCCATGACTCAGGTCTCTTGTCCCTGCTTTACAGGATGGTCATAGTGAATTAATGCATTCCTTCCTTCCTTCCTTTCTTCCTTCCTTCCTTCCTTCATTCAACAAATAATATTTAACAAGCACCTACCATGTGCCAAGCAATGGTCATGGCCCTGGGATACAGCAATGACCAAGACAGACTAGCTGCTCTGGGAGACAGACAACAAATTCTGGGGAGAAAATAATACAAGTGAACGTGTATGACTGGGGGGAACAGGACAGGGGCTACTTTTCTTAGGGTGGTCAAGAAAATGTTACCTCTCTGCGGAGGTAACATTTGAGCTAGACCAGAATGAGGAGATAGCCTTGCAAAGATATGGGAAAAGAAATATTCTAGGAAGCAAGTACAGGATGTGCAAAGGCCCTGAGGCAGGGATGATGTGGCCTATTTAAGGGACAGAGGCCCTTCCCTCAAAATAATGCTTATAATTATAGGAGGGCAGGCCCAAGGTGTGGACTCTGGTGCTGCAGGTGGAGGGAGAGAAAGTGAACACCGACGAGGGATGTTGCTCAAGGTGGCGGAGAGAGGTGACCTCATAGCCAGCTGCTACACATCTAGCTCCCAGCTCCTAGAGGGACGGTCCTCAGACTTGGGATCTGAGCTTCCGCATCAGGACAGAGTAAAAGAATAGCAATAACAATACGACATGTTCTAGATGCTTTACATACATTAACCAGTTTAATCCCCACAACCCTAAGAGAGAGGTCACTGTTACAATCATCGTCATCTCCGTTTTACAGATGGTAAACTAAGGCAAAGAGCTATTCGCCCAAGCTCAATGCCTGTTGACTGGCACAGGTGGATGAATACACACCATGCTGGGTGCTCTGCAAACGAGCAAAGGGACTAAAGCCTCAGGAGTGGTGGGAACAGTGGCAGACGTGCCCTGTGTAGAGGACACCAGCTCCAACCCATTGTGGCAGCACATGGGGCTGCAGACTCATGGTGGGAAGATGTTCTACTTTTCCAGAATAAACCAGACTTCTATGTGACCTCTCCTGGTTTTAAAATGTTGACTCGATTGTTATTTTAAATATCGGGCAGTCAAATAAAACACAGCATCATTCTAGAGCTCTAGGTGGGACCAGCTACACAATTTTCAGGGCCCAGCGCAAAACGAAAATGCAGGGCCCCTTGTCCAAAAGCTGAGAATTTCAAGCCAGCGACAGCAGGATGTTGAACCCAACACAGGTCCCTTCTGAGCCTGAGGCCCCGTGCAAATGCCCAGGCTGCACGTGCGTGAAGCCAGCTCTGCCTCTAACGTGGGCACTTCCTAAATACTTACTGAGTCAAATGGAAAGGAGGGGCAAGGGGAGGAAAACGAACAAGGATCCGGCACCTCCTATGTATCAGACATAGCTCTATGTTAATAAAATAGCGATCACTTGTAAAGCACTCACCACGTGCCAGGCACCGCATGTACTAATGCTTTTAAAGCTCACACCAGCACCAGAAGATGGGGCCACTGGGATTCCCGTGGACCAGATACAGAAATCGGGGCTTGGGGACGGGAAGTCGCTTGGTCATCGCTGACACTTGAGAGAGATAACCTGGCCTGGCCAGGGGTGCGGGAGAACAAGTGGGGAAAGCGAGAGAGAGCAAGGCAAGGGGAAGAGGAGCCACCCCAGGCCAACTTCCCAAGCTGGGCTGCACTCAGGTCTCTGCCAAGACCGTGTGGAATCTGGGGAGGCCGCCGCGCTCCGGAGAAGGGCCCGTGGCATTTCTGAATCACGGTGCCATCCGCCCCGGCTTGGCTCCTCTCCGGCGATCCAATTACTAAATGTAGCCGCATTCTTTAAAAATGTCTTTCCTCTTATGTAATGCAATAGTGACAAACGCCAAACAGATGGTGCTGTGACAAGCTTTTTAAAAGTTGATTAGGAGCTCATCTTTCAAAATTAATGTACGGGCATTTAAACGAGCTTCAGCTGGACACAGAACTCAATCAAGGATCCATATGGGACAAATCGCTTGACGGGTTGGCCGCGCCCACCTCCTTCCTGGCCAGGGTTCGGCGTGAAAGTTTGGGGAATGTTAATAGCCTGGGTCAGGTTGACTTGTGAGCAACAGTCAGAAGACACCTGGTTTGGACAGAGTGGAGAAATGCCCTGGGCCTCCCAAAAGCCCAAGAAGCTGGAGCCTCCTCCGCCCACCTTTTACCAAGACCTTTTTCCCAAACCTTTACATCGTCTTGGAGAGAGCGGGCTGTCTCTCCCTGCTCCCGGAGGGAAGCAGGTTAGTCACAAACTATGTCAGATGCTGCCAGCGAGCGGTTCCCCCCCACACCCTTTCTTCCTCAGCGTTCAGAGATGAGATCATTTCATTTGGAGCCAATTATAGATGGAGAATGCTGGGGATGTGCAAAGAATCCTTCTCAGAGCCCTTCTCTCCCACCGTCACAGGCTGTTCCCTGCCGGGACGGGCAGGAACAGGAGACGGGGTGTCCGGCCCCAGGTTCAACCCCAGGGTTTGCATTCCTAAGCCACAGCTTGGATCTGTCAAGCAAGGAGGCTGGGCTGTGAGCTCGATGAAGCCTGTTGGCCTTGAGAAGTTCAGAGCTAGATGAGCCCTTAGAGACCATCACTGCTCAGATGGGGAAACTGAGGCGCAGAGAAGGGAAGCAGCTGGCTCAAGGTCCCAGAGCAAGTTGGTGGCAAAGCCAGAGAGGTGGATGGCAGCTTCTCCACCTCCCATGAGGAGGACATCTTTTGTCTGGAATCTGCCCAGCCCCCATTCCTGCTGCTTCTGATGCCTGCCCCTGAGTTTTCCTTGGGGAACCGTCCCTGCCCCACTCATAGTCCTTGTGGCTTGAGTAGGACTGACCCCCTCCCCCACTTCCAAGGATGCCCACCTGCCCCAGCCCAGCCAATCAGAGCAGTCCGTCCCCCACCCCACCACCCTTGGTTCAGGGATATGAACCAGTGATGTGAGATGAGCCAGGTCACTAAACAGCAACCTCAGGACTTCAGCTGAGGCTGAGGCCACTGGAAATGAGATGCTCTCTTCCCCCACCTCAGTGATGCCAAACTGGGAGGAAGAAAGCCTAGCGCTGCTGGCAGCCATCTCTGCCACCACAAGGTGCCAACCTAAGAATGAAGACAACACAGAGGAGAACAGCACCAAAAGAAAATGATACAACTTCAGCCTCTGAACACCTGGATCTAGCCATACCTGAAGCTAGCCCTATTCTGGATATTTTAATTATGTGAGTCAATAAATTCCCCTTCTTGCTAAAGTTGGTTGAGCTGAGTTCTGTCACTCATCCCCCAAAAGGCCTTGACTAAGATAAAGATTCAAGGTCCATAGGCATAGGAGGTATAGGACAAGGCTCCAAACATCACACACTAAGTACTCTCTTCCTCCATCCCCAACACATTTCTGATCCAGTTTTTTGTTTTTATTTTTTTTTTAAGTATTGTCTAGATGGAGACAGCTCCCCTTTCCCAGAAGATTCTCTGAGTCCCTGCACAAGCTCCAGCACCCCACTCCAGAGGGAGCGCCCAAGGTAAATGTCCCATGTCATGGTACCAAAGAGATGGCTCTGCCTTCTGGGTACCCAAACCCAAGCTGTTGCCCACCACAGCCTCTGCCTTCCCATGTGGTCAAGAGCGCAGGCTCTCGAACCTAATCATGAGTCCTTGGGCAAATTATCTGACTTTTCTGAGCCTCAGTTTCCTCATCTGTAAATGGGGAAAAGATCACCTGCCTTACAGGGCCCTTGAGGGGATTAAAACTAGCACCACCATTTAGGGGCTGGAAAAAAACAGCAGCTACAGGGACTCCAAAAATTGTACGGAGCCTGGGCCGCTGTCAGGCACAGCCTGCCCGGGAAGACAGCACCTACACACATAAAGCGATTTCCACATCAAACGGCCGCCTGTGGCCGTTCAGGGGTAGAGGCAGGAATGTCAGCCGCTAGGGAACCTGCCCGGGATGTGAGTCGGGCAGTCGCTTGCTCTCACCCCTCCATTACCCGTTTGCCCGGCTCCTCACCCCAGGCCAACCACACAGGTGCTGCCGAAATGCTCGCCCAGTGACTCATTCGCACTCCCAGAGAGCAGGGACAGACAGTGATTCCCAGCAGCACCCAGAGTCCTGATTTAGGAAAGAGGATCGAGTAGCAGCGACATTTGGGCCAGTCCCTGCCCAGTCCCAAGGACAGATGAAAACGGACTCCCCTGCCCCAGCCCACGGCAGGGAAGCCTGGGCCAGCCCGCTCAGAGCCAGTGGAGGGACTGAGCTGCGACTCCCCAGCAAAGTTCTGTGTTTACTGCCGCGGTGCTTCCTGCAGCGACGGGCTCACGTCTGAGACGGTCTTACCCGAGCCTGGGATGCGGCGTCCAGTAACTGACTCCAGGGCTGATTCCTGCTACACGATCAAGGAGCCTTGAAAACGCTCCGCTAAATGGAAGCAGCTCGTCACGAAAGACCACATATTGTGTGATTCCATTTCCGTGAAATGTCCAGAATAGGCAAATCCGTAAAAACAGAAAAAGATTAGTGGTTGCTGAGGACTGAGGGGTCGGAGGAACGAGAAGTGACTGCTAATGAGCACAGGGTTTCTTTCAGAGGGGGACAAAAGTGCTCTAAAATTAGACCATGGTGATGGCTGTACAATTTTTTGCACACACTAGAAAGGATTGGATTGTATACTTTCCACGGGTGAATGGTGTGGTATGTGAATTAGCTGTTAAAAAATATGAATAACAACTGACTCCTAAGGGGAGAAAATTAGCCTCCTTTCAAGTCTCTAATAATTTTTCTAATTTGCCCAGGAGTAAGACTCCATTACTAGGGCGTCCTTACCCTCTACGCTTGCTAATTTCTCGTTTGAATAAGGAACTGGGGTTTCACGTTCAGCAGCTCAGCAGGCAACAATACCTAGCCAGACTTGTTTGGTTGCCATTGCGTTTATCTTTCTGATTTTCTTCTTATTATGGCAACCGATGGATTATTCATGGATATATTCTTTTTTATCCAACAAATATTTATTGAGCATTATTGTGTGTCAGGCACTGTTTTAGGCCCAGGGACACACAGACCCAAATCCCTGCCCTTGTGGAGCTGACATACTAGTGCAGACAACCTAGGCAGTAGGTGCAGTGGGTGTAGCTCATGAGTTCGAATCCCCGCTCTGCCACATACTAGCTGTGCAACCTCAGCCATGTGGCCTAACCTCTCTGAGCCTCAGTTTTCTCACTTGTAAAATGGGAATAATAATCGTTCCTAACTCAGGACCCAGTAAGTCAATATGTGTAAAGGGCCGAGACAGTGCTTGGCACTC
>NW_012150219.1:840643-866668 GCF_000956105.1 Propithecus coquereli | reverse complement strand
ACAATCCCGGAGCTGCCCCAGCCTCTCCCAGGTCCCTCGGCACCGGGGGTGGCCGGCCGCCTGCCACAGCAACAGCTTGTCCCTGCAAGAGACGCGGCTGGTTCAGGCGAATCACGACTCCCTGAGCGGCAAGGACACATGCCTTTGTGGGCCCTTCCTCCACGGTTTCTGTGCATTGTGTAAAGATGAACACGATCCAGGCCGGACTCATTGTTAGACACACATTATTATTATATAGGGTTTTTTCTTCTGGTTTCTTTTTTTGAGACAGAGTCTCACTCTTTTGCCCGGGCTAGAGCGAGTGCCGTGGCGTCAGCCTAGCTCACAGCAATCTCAAACTCCTGGACTCAAGCGATCCTCCTGCCTCAGCCTCCCAAGTAGCTGGGACTACAGGCATGTGCCACCATGCCCGGCTAATTTTTTCTATATATTTTTAGCTGTCCAATTAATTTCTTTCTATTTTTTGGTAGAGACGGGGTCTCGCTCTTGCTCAGGCTGGTCTCGAACTCCTGAGCTCAAACGATCCGCCCGCCTCAGCCTCCCAGAGTGCTAGGATTACAGGCGTGAGCCACCACGCCCGGCCTTTCTTCTGGTTTTAAGAGAAATTAAAATTAAAATGGTTTTGTAGGCACTGGGCCCTGGGGGAAGTCAGCCTCCAGATGGCCACAGAGCCACCGACCCTCAGAGGCCACATGGGGCGATGCAGGGTCAGCTCTGAGGGTCTGGGGAGGTGACGCTATCATGCTCTTGCTGGGCAAACCTGGGCAAGTTGGTTAACCTCTCTGTGCCCCCTTTCCCTCGTCTGTTGGGAGGCAACAGAGTGGAGTGGCTAAGAACACAGGTTCTGGCATCAGGTGGGGTTTGCGACCCGGCTCCCAGGAGCCTCCATCTCCTCAGTGAAAAACAGAGATATCAATAATCTCCTCCTCTCTGAGGTGTTGGGCGGGTTATATGAGATGCTGTGTGCAGAGAAAATAAAAACGATAATAATAATAATAGGGAACCATTTCCGCAACAAGAATAAACACTCTAATGCTACAAATGCAACCACACGGGTGAACCTTGCAAACCTCACGTTGAACAACATTCCAAAGGGCACACGCTGCGTTATTTCATTTGTGTAAAACTTGTAGGGGGATGGGGGATTAAACTACAGTGTTTGGGGATCTGCACCAAGGTGAGTAATGCTCTAAAGGAAAGTGCGCAGTGGATTACCATGAAAGTGAGGTCGGTGGCTTCCTTCCTGACGGGCTGAGGTCAGGAGGGGACCTGAGGGGATCTGGGGGGGCTATCCAGGTTCTGTTCCTTTCCTGGGAGGTGACTACCCAGGTGTGTCTCCTTCCCAAACATTTGTTAACCTGTTCATATATTTCTTTTTTTTTTTTTTTTTTGAGACAGAGTCTCTCTCTGTTGCCCGGGCTAGAGTGCCGTGGTGTCATCCTAGCTCACAGAAACCTCACACTCCTGGGCTCAAGCGATCCTCCTGCCTCAGCCTCCTGAGTAGCTGGGACTACAGGCATGCGCCACCATGCCCGGCTAATTTTTTCTATATATTTTTAGTTGTCCGATTAATT
Source organism: Propithecus coquereli (assembly GCF_000956105.1). Lineage (NCBI taxonomy): Eukaryota > Metazoa > Chordata > Mammalia > Primates > Indriidae > Propithecus > Propithecus coquereli. Next base: position 865,094 of record NW_012150219.1, on the reverse strand, counting down.
TCTTTGTATTTTTAGTAGAGACGGGGTCTCGCTCTTGCTCAGGCTGGTCTCGAACTCCTGAGCTCAAACAATCCGCCCGCCTCGGCCTCCGAGAGAGCTAAGATTACAGGCGTGAGCCACCGCGCCTGGCCTGTTCATATATTTTTTTAGCCAATTTTCTGTAGACATAATTGGAATCTTTAAAAAATAACAGCACCCCAAGTAGAGTGCACTGGTGTGATCATAACTCACAGCAACCTCAAACTCCTGGGCTCAAGCAATCCTCCTGCCTCAGCCTCCCGAGTAGCTGGGACTACAGGCATGCGCCACAACACCAGCTAATTTTTCTATTTCTAGTAGAGACAGGGGTCTTGCTGTTGCTCAGGCTGGTTTCGAGCTCCTGAGCTCAAGCAATCCTCCTGCCTCGGCCTCCCAGAGTGCTAGGATTACAGGTGGGAGCCACTGGGCCTGGCCAACTATTGTAAGCTTCTAAGCACGACACCCGGCACATGATAGGTGCTTCATAAACGATAGCACTTCAAGTTATATTATTATTGCCATCATCATTACATAAAATGAAATTAATGTCCTGTCCCTTGTCTCAAAACGGCTTGGGAGGCCTGAGAATACAAGTGTAAAGCACCTCCTTGGTGCCCAACACACAGTAGGTGAGTGGCTCATGGCAGGTGTTCCCTCTGCCTGTCCCAAACTCAGAGACACTTCCTGGGTTGAATAAATCCTCCTGCAATCCCAACGGACAAACTAATCCCTCTCCAGGCCCATGCCCTTTCTGTGCCCGCTCTCGCCAGCTGCCCACGGAAAGAATCCGGCTGGCAGCTCATCTCTCTCCTCGCTTTGATCCCCCGCTCTGCCCAGTCCTTCCTAGTGAGCTCATGCCCCAATCAGACCTCCCGTCACCTGTTCTGTGAGCCTGGCCCGGGTGGGGAGTGGGTAGGGCCGCCTCTCCCTGACAGCCCTGGCTCTATCCCGTTCCTTCCCATCCCTGGTGGAGGCAGGGGTCTCTGAGACCCCCATCTCAGCCTCACGAAAGCGCCATGTTTCACAGGCCAGAGTATTTGCATCTAAAGAGAAATTTGGGATTAATCCCAGTCTTAAGGCTAGAAAGACTTATTCTAAGATGGATGGATAAGCTGAGGCTCTAAGAAGTAAGCCCCTATCCCAAAGAATGAATCTCTAATAGTGGCGTCTCAGGTCTAGGACAGGCACATGGGAGAGAGGTTGGAGGGAGCTGGCAGCAAGGGCCGCCCTACGGTGTGATAATATTGTCGGACATTTACACTTGATCTTAGCCGAAAGGCCAAGAAGTGATAATATTGTTGGACATTTACTTATTGGGCACCTACTATGTGCCAGGTTCATCACACCCATTATGTCTCATTTTCGCAAAGTAGGTTTTGTTATACCTATTCAGAGTAGACAGCAGCTACCATTACTAAGTATCTACAAGGGGTCAGGTGCTGTGCCAAGGGCTCAGGATCCTTTCCACAATGCTATGTGGTGGGGACGAGCAGGGTTAGGTAGAGGCCTGGCCCAGCATCACACAGCTGGTAAGAGACAGAGGTGGAATTTGAACCCAGATCTCTGCAGCCCCCATGCCTCTTGTCCAGATACATCTGTTCCTATCACCCTACCTGGACGCCCTATTCTAGGTGTGCAACAAGCAGGACAGCTTAATTTTAAAAGGAAGCAAATCCTCAGGGCTGTCTCCATAAGAAAAGGGACCACAGCTGCTTTGCCCACTGCAGTCCCCCCGTGCCCAGAACACTGCCTGACACACACTCAATAACGAGTGCTCAGCAAACACTGAATGAATATAAAGAGCTTAGAATAATTCCCAGCTCATAGTAAGCACTCAATCAATGAGTGCTTTCTGAGACGCCCTGCCCTTGTGGGAGCAGTCTAGGGGGCTGATGTAAGCCAAATCTGGGTCAAATCCTGCTGTGTGACCTTGACTAAGTCACACTGCCTCTCTGAGTTGGTTTCCCCATCTCTAAAATGAGAGCAACCAACCTCGGCTTTCAAGGGACTTGTAAGCATTTAATGACGATGCCAGCTCCCTCTTCTTGAGCGCTTTCTGCATGCCAGGAGCTGCGCTAAGTCCTCAGCTTGCACAGTCTCACTTAGCCCTCACGCCTGCCCCATGGGGAGGCCCCTTATTATCTGCATTTTCAGATGAGGCACTGGGGGATCAGAGAGGTTGTGAGATTTGCCCAAGGTCACACTGCTGGAAGCGGCAGAAGCTTGGCTCCTAACTAGCTGATCTGCTCGGACGCGAGGACCAGGATCCTGCTGGGCCCCGCCCTGGCCAGGGAACAGCACCTGTCTCCGGGGGCACCATCTCAGGCAGCAGAGAAGCCCCGAGCTCTACAGCCACACCCACCCACGCCGGAGTCCCAGCGCTCACCCTCTGGCCTCACCGCCGTCCCCGTAGCAGCGCCGGCTCCTGGCGTCCTGGGCAGGCCATTCGCACTTCACACAGACCGTGTGGCCCTGGGTCAGATACCTTGTCCACTGGGCATGGGGTGCCTTCACCTGCCTGCAGCTCCCTGGAATGGACCCCAGTCGGAACCGGACACAGTACCTGCAGCCACACAGGGAGACACCAGCCCGAGCACCTGTGAGCATTTACGGAGCACTTACTAAGCACCCAGCCGTGTCTAGGTCCAGGTGGATACAATTTCTCCCTGATCCAGAAGCCTTTTGGGCAACTCAGTTGGTATCAACATACTGCATACGAGACTCAGCTCCTGCTTTTCAAGTTAACATTATTGAGAGCTTACCACGTGCCAGGCAGCCCTGTTCTAAGCACTTTTTCCAAAAGACTGTATTTCTCCTCTGTCTCCCCCATTAGAATCCCAGCTCCAGAAAAGCAAGAATTTTCATTTGTTTCGTTTACTGTTGGGTCCAACTCCTAGAATCGCACCTGGCTCGGTAAAAATTTGCTGAAAAAATCATTTGGTCCAATGGAATACAGGAACCCCATGAGGAAGGTGTTGCCCCAGCTTACAGATTAGAAAACTGAGGATCAGAGAGACAACTCACCCAAAGTCACCCAAAGTCATAAGTGGTGGTGCCTGAAATGGAACGACTTAAATTGAAAAAAGCCTAAACGGATACTCCTAAGCACCCCAATACATTTTTCAAAAGATCCCATTTTTTAAGGTATTTCCCATGAGGATGATTTAAAAGGGAAGCTCCCCATTCTAGAGTGGGGAGAGGTACAATGAACAATATTTGGGTGACAGGCACTCTTAGAGCCATGACTCAAGCATGATAAAAGCAATTCGTGTAACGAAAATTATCTGTACTCAGTAATACTCTGAAATTAAAAAAGAGAAAAAAAGTGATTTATCCCAAATTAGTGCCTTTATAAAATAAAATTTTGAAAATAAATATTTTCAACAATTAAAAAATTTTAAAAATAGAGTGGGGAGAGCTTATTTCTTATTCTGAAATAAAACCCAATTTGCCAAAATTTTACTTCTACCCAACTTTTTCTACAAGTAGCGGTAAATAGCACCCCCTGCTGGACAAGCCGCAGCTTGGCAAGGACGCGGGGATGACTCTGTGTGGAGCTGCTGCCCCCTGGTGGCTGCAGCCTCTGGGAGGCCCGAGGAGCCCACGGCTTGCTTCTTCCAGGGACAGCCCAAAAACCTGTCTGTGCCCAGTCCCTTCCTCTCTGGCTTGCCCCCATTACTCCTCAGGAGTCTGTCCCCTACCAGAAGCCTGTGACAACTGGAAATTTTGTCTTCCCAGCACATTTTCTCTTCCCCTTTTGGTGGTTTATTTGGGGGAATCTCGCCCTCATCTTAGGATGTCTTGGAGGGGCAATCGCTCAGGGTACCTGGTCCTGGCCCCACACCTGCCACTAGAGTGGGCAGATGATTGGAATTGACCAATCGGAGTCCCCCATCTTCCTGGGCACAGCGGTTGGCTCAGGGATGGGCTGAGGATCTAGGCAGGACCAACCGGAGTCTCCTCTGGAAATGATGTTTTGAGACTGGAGAGAGGACACCTTTGGGTTGCTAAGCTGGGAGCATGTGGGGCTGCTTCTCCCCACAATATCCCCAAGGTGACCATCCTGGCCACTACAGGGACACAGCCTGCTTGAGAATGAGACCAACCCACGGAGAGAGTGAGGGAAATAGAGAGAATGAGAGCAGATCCCAACATTAGGCGCACTCTCGGCGCCAGCCATGCTTGAAATGATACTATTTCAGAGCTTCCTTCCCGGTTATGTAAACCAGTAATTCTCCCTTCCACTGGAGGCAGTTGGAGCTGAGGTTCTGTCACTTGTGATCAAAAGGATCCTAACTAACAGTTCTCCTGTCCCTCTCCATTGCTGCTGGCTCAGTTCAGACCTTATTCTTTCAACTGACATTTACTGAGTACCTATCACGTGCCAAGCATTGTCCTAGAAGCTTAACCTCATCACCACCATCCTGCAACATGCTGGTCTGTCCCCGTCCCTGCAGTCCACCTTTCAGAAGGCAAGAGGGCTGCCACCTTGGTCCAAACCACCTTCACCTCCCCCCGGGACCACTGCAGTTGCCTCCTCATTGGTCTCCGGATGCTCCCCTTGCTTCTCTGCAATCTATTCGCTCTCCACATAGCATCTGAAGGGATCCCGTGAAAACCTAAGTCAGATCATGTCACTCCCTTGCTCAGAACCTGCTGTGACTCCCATGTCATGAGAGAAAGTACCCAACTCCTTACCACAGCCTACAAGCCCTCTGTGATCTGCACCCCCCAACCCCCCATTATCTTTCTGACCTCATTTCCTACTCTCTCACTCTCCCTGCGCTCCAACTGCACTGGCCTTGCAGATCCTCGAACACACTAGGCATAGCCTGCCTCAGGACCTTTGCACTTGCTATTCTCTCTTCCAGACATGCTCTTCCCCCAGAGAGCCTCCTCCAGATCTTAGTTCAATTGTCACCTTCCCAGTAAGGATGTCCCTGACACCCCCACTCCCTTCCCTGCTTTATTTTTCTTTTTCTTTTTTTATTTATAGCACTTAGCAGCATCCAACATGTTATTTATTTGTTTGTTGTATTCCTCCTCCCACTAGACTGTCCATCCCATGAGGGCAAATATTTCTGTCTTTTTTTGTTCCTTGCTGTAGCCCCAAGGCCTAGTACAGTGCCTGTCCCGTTGTCGGCACTCAATAAATGTTCAATGAATGAAGTTTAATGGAGATCAATTATTGAGGACTTTAAAATCCATGTTCATGAGCTTACAGATGAAACAGCGTAAGAAATGGGGAAATATTGAAGTTATCAAAGTGAGAGAGAGACATGGGAAAGGAAATTTAGTTCAGAGAAAAATGTTCATGAATTTTAGTTAGACCTTGGGTTCACTGGCTTCCACTTACCCTCTTGTGGCCTGCTTCTTGGGAATACCTCGCTTCCCCCGCTCTTTCCCGTAGCTGCCTGTGGTTATCAGAGCAGGGACTGTGGGCCAAGGAGAAAACAGTTAGGCAGGACAGCACCCCAGGCTATGGCACCATGGGACACCAGGGCTGGGTACCCCTGGCATCTGAGTCACTTACTTGAAGCCCGAATGAGACTGTGAGAGCTCAGAAGTGGGCAGGTGGTCCCCACAGAGTCCTTTACAGTGTTGGAAGCGGGATCATATTTATCTCCAACACTTCAGGGCCTGGTGCATGGTGGGTCTCAAAAAAAAGTGTTTGAATGATTTGATGAATGAATAAGTGAGTGATTAGGAAAGAGTAGATAAGAGCTGGGTGTGGTGGCATGCACCTGTAGGCTCAGCTACTTGGAGGCTGAGCCGGGAGGATCGCTGGAGCTCAGGAGTTGGAGGCTGCAGTGAGCTATGATTGCACCACTGCACTGCAGCCTTGGCGACAGTGAGACCCTGTCTCAAAAAAAAGAGTCAATACCTAAATGAATGGATATGGGTGTACGAAATGATGGAAGAAAGAAAGGAATAATGGATGGATGGTGGGTAGATAAATGGGAAGATGGGAGGATGGACACAAGGAGAGACAGATGAGTAGAAGAATGGAAAGAAGGGTGGAGGAGAGTTGACAGGTGAATGGAAGAAATGGATGGATGGATGGATGGATGGGTGAGTGGATGGAAAGATGGAAGGATGGAAGAAAGGAGGTTTGAGGGATGGACTGATGGACGAATAAATGAATAAATAAAATTATTCTATTGGGCCAACTTCCAAGTCTCTTTCTTTCGAGATCAGAAGAGAACATAGAGGACGAAAACTGATAGTTCACGAGAGGTTGGTGATTCCTTAGGGAAATAAAAAAAAGCCACAGGCCGTCTCTACCCCTTCCCATTCCTAGAGTGACTGAGCTGACTTAAAGATTTAGTGTTGAGCTAATGCTTGTGACCTAGAGGAGACCACACCAGACCCCTGTCCCAGGCATCCCAGACCCCTGTTCCTGCTTCTACCACAGGGACAGGACTAAGCCTTTGCCATAACACACCGAATACCCAGCCTCCTTCCCTTTTCTCTTCCCGTAGCCATAGTGCTTCTTTAGTGCAGCCTAAAGCAGTTAGGAGACTCCAGCTAAGCCCAGGGTCTAGTCCCAGCTCCGCCCTGATAGCTGAGTGGCCTTGGTCAAGTGACTGCACCTCTCTGAGCCTCATCAGCAAAATGGGGATAATACTAGCACCTGCATCGTGGAGTTATTGTCAGAATTTAATAAGACGATATATGATTTGCACCTGGAACATAGTAAGTGCTCGCCAAGCGGCAGCTGAATTACTTCCCTTGCTCACTGTTCCAGCCACGAGGCCCTGGATCTTCATGACTGCTCCCTTGACCCTGCTTTCAGAACCGTCTCACCCGCACATTTTGGTGCTTGTCCCTTCACCATCCTATGAGAATAATAGCTGCGTAACAGTAGCTCACAATGTCAAGCAGCTCGCCGGGTGCCTGGCCTTGTGCAGGACCCTTTGCCAACATCCCCCGTTCACATCGGTGACAAACCTGACCCTACGAGGCCAGCCTTACCATTCATATTCTACTGAAGGGGAAACCGGAGGCTCAGGGAGGCTGTGAAACTTGTCCATGATCACATGACTGGTGAGTAGCAGAACCGGGACCCCCAGACCCCCAGCTCCAATTCTGCCATCTTGTCTGTGCTGTTCATTGCTGTATCCCCCGTCCCAGAACGGGCCTGGCAGAGTGGGTTCGAGGGCTACCAAGGATCCACTCCAGGGCATGAAGTAAACTCTGTGCAATGCCCCAGGCTTGGCCATCAGAGTATTCCACCGCCCTGGCCGTACTGATTGGCTCAGCAGTGGACACACGACCCAGGTCAAGCCAATGAGACTTTATCCTAAGACATTTGCTGGAACTATGGGGAAAGAGCCCTTCCCTTCCAGCTGCTATGTTGATTAAAGGGAAGCCCGGAGCAATCAGAGACTATTACAGGGGAGAGCCTGCCAGAGAATGGGGCCAACCAGAGGAAAACAGAGCTAAGACATGGAAAGAGATTCCTAGGCAATACTGCTTGACCTCCTGGATCCAGCCAGGCCTGAATGTAGATCCTGGAATTTTAGTCACATGAGCCACAAATTTTTGCTTGGGTCCGCTTAGTTTGGGTTTCCTATCACCTGCATTCAGACAAAGTCCTGACTGATTCACACAGAGAGAGGAGCAGAAAGAAGACATTGAGACGCCCAGTGGAAGTCAGAGCTTCTTAACTCATTCACAAGGTGAGGAGAGGGGATCATGGCAAAGGAAGGCAAAGTCCCACCCCAAGCTCTGGCCCCACCAGGAACTCACAGAGGGCCCTGCAGTCCAGCCAGCCTGTTCCCCCTGAGTGCCGCCCCTGGGGCCCACCCCTACTCACGCAGAGACTGCTGGCACTCCACTCCCTGGCGGCTCCAGTACTCCACGCAGCCAGCCCGTTCTTCCAGAGGGGGGCAGGGGACACCCCCATTCCTCGGCTCCTGCAGGACATGCCTCTGGCGAACACGGTAGGAGACCTGGCAGGGCTTGACACAGCGACTCCAGCCACTCCACCCTGCCACTACGCAGGAGACCGCTGGAAGAGAAGGTGGTGTCTCCAAGGGCGGCTTGCATGGAGTTTGCCAGCCAGTAGCCAGGTCTTCTCCACCCTCCCCGCAAGCTGTATCCCCCAAAACGCCACACTGAGGGCTGGAACTCTTGCAAATTCCAGTCCTTGCCTTTCTTGAAAGTTCCCCCGTGACGACTGTTGATGCGTCCACCTAAACTTAGAATTCCATCCTCCTGCTCACGATCACTGAGGTCGTTTCCGTCACTCATTCCTTCAATAAACATTTCCTGAGCATTTATGGCAACTGATTTCAGCTCTCTATGCCTCAGTTTCTTCTTTTGTCAAATGATGACAAGAATAGTGTCTACCTGATAGGGTGGCTTCAAGGATTCAACCAGACATGACATACACAGTATTTGCCCCTGGCACATAGCAGATGCTTAATAAACACTAGCGATTCCCATACGGCAGGGAAAATGAACCTCGGCCACACCGTCAACAGCCTGGAGTGGAAAGAAGCTACTTGCAAAACGATATGCACATCCAGTGTCACGCTACTTACATACACAGTTTCAAAACCTGCAAAAGGGTCCTGTCGTATTTAGGCATCCATACGGCTGTAGTAAATACATACACAGTCGATCCTTATTATGTGCACGTTTTGTATTTGTTAATTCACCTGTTTGCTAAGATTATTTGTAACCCCCAAATCAATACTTGGAACACTTTGTAGTGATTCACAGACAAGTGCAGAGCAGTGAAAATTTTGAGTCACCCAAGATTCACGTTCCCCACGGAGGTCAAACAGGGCGGCTCTGCCTACTTGTTCTGACCTCACACGGAGGTGACCAGCAGATGGAGACAGCAGGGGCGGGACCTGGTAGTGCAGGAAGCTCCAACCCTGGGCCAGCTGGATGGGTTCGAATCCCAACTCTGGGCACCCATTAGTGAGGTGGCCTCAGGAGAGTTGTTTAACACGTTTTTCTTTTTTTTTTTTTTTTAATTTTTATTTTTTAGAGACAGGGTCTCGCTCTGTTGCCCAGGGTGGAGAGCAATATCAGCTGGAGGGAAAGTGGTAGGAGGTGACGTCAGAGAGGGAGGGGGCAGAGGTAGCACACGGGGCTTTGAGGACTATTGCAAGGAGTCTGGATTTTATCCTAAGCAAGATGAAAAGCCATTGCCGAGTTCTGAGCAGGGGTTTCACCTAAGGTTTCCAAGGATGTCTCTGGCTGCTGGCTGGGGGTGAGGCCAGAAGCACGATGGCTACTGCGGTTATCCGGAGAGAGAGGATCACCGAGAGCAGAAGGAGCTGCTAGAAGAAATGAGTTTTGTGTCACTGGAAGTGTTCACCGAGTGGCCGGAAAACCTGGCAGGGAGACTGCAGACCAGATTCAGGCGCTGGCTGGGCAGCTGGACCAAGAGGAGTCACCAAAGCCCTGCCCTGCCAGGCAGGTGAGAGATTTTGCAGAGAATCAGGCAGGCGCCACCCCACACGTGTTCTACCCATGTTGCCTACACCTGCGCAGTCACCAAGCAGCACGCGTGTGTGAGAGGGAACGGTCGTCACCGATCCCATAGGCCCAGGGTCACAAACTCGGGACATCTGTGTGATTATCCGTGCTGTGCCTGCCCCCTCCACTAGAATGCCAGCACAGAGACCGGGTCTTCCTCTGTCCCGTTCCCTGCTGTAGCCCGTCACCAAGCACAGCGCTTGGCACTTATTGACCCAGTAAGTACCTGTGTCAGTGAACGCCGAGGGAGTACATCTGGCTTCAGCGACAACAAAGGAAACACAGCCACAGGCTGACATTGCAAAAAGGAACCACCAGATAGCGGTGTTTCTCAAAACAAAGCCCGGCTCACTTTTTCTAAGTAAAGAGGAAAGTCTGGCTTATCGCCTAACAGAGAGGCAGGCGGGGAGGGAGCCCTGGGGACCCAGATAGCATCCAGCCAGCTGTGCCTGCTGGGGCCGGAGTGAATTTCCCACAGTCCCCTTAGAATCGCTCTGCCCCAGCCGGACAGGCCCAGGCTCGTCAGGAAACGCCTTCCTGGGCTCCCCAAGCCGCGCCTTCTTCCCTGAACTTCACAGCCCAGCCCCTGACCACCTGCCCTGCTCTTTGTCTGCCAGAAGGATTTTCTAGAATACAGGTCTGGCCTGTCACCTGAAATCCTTCAGTGGTGTCCATCGCCTTTTGAGATGGTTCACAAAAGGTCTTTTTTGATAGTGGATCATAGATTGAGACCCCCAAGCCTAGTGGCTAAAAATCTAGATTTTCCTGCAACTCACTGCAGTCACTTACTACCCCTCCTTCTGTTCAGTGTCTCAGCCTCTTTTACTTCAAGTTTCCAGAAACACATGGTCTCCCACGACTCAGTAGTACCCTCCCAGCCTCCTTGCCCCCGTCTTCTGGTAACACAACCTCAGGTTTATTTTGAGGAACCAACCCTCCCACTCTCAGTCCACTCAGGTTTGGATGGGGCTGACCTCACGTTCTCATTCCTGGGATGGGGCACGTGACCCAGACATGGCCAGTTGACATATTCCTTCTCCCAGGGCTCAGTGACAGATTGGATAATCAGCCCTAGGCTGGAACGACTGGGGAAAGATGCTCTCATTCCACTAGAGATGCCAGTTTGAAGCTGTTGGGCACTATCTTTGCTACCACTTGGTGACAGTATGCCCGAGAATGAAGCTAACACAAGCAAAGCTGAACGATGGAAAGAGATGGAGTCCTGACAACATCCTTGGAGGCCCTGGATCCAGCCATGCCTGAAGCTCCAGAATCCTTGGGTTGTTTTTCAGTTACCTAAACCAATAAATTCCCTTGTTAGCTTAGGTCAATTTGTTATGTGACAACCCTAAGAGTACTAACTAGTACAATGAACACATAAGTGAATAAATGGGGACATCGATCCTTGCAGGGTTGAGATGAGAATTAAAAATATAAAATACATGAAAACATTCAGTAAAGAACTTGGGAAATGCAATGGTGTCCATCCTTCGAGGCCTTCCTAGTCACTCCAGCCCCACTCTCTCCCTGCCTCCAGCCGATCCTCACCAATCATTTCCAAGTTTCATCTTGCTCAGGCTGAAATTATTTCTTTCTTTCGCAACTACCCTGTCTCCCAAAAAACAGATTATAAGGTTAGGGGCACCAGAACTTGCTTTCAGTCCCCGCTGCTCTTAGCGGCGCACACAGCAGGTGGCCACCAATTGTGCTTGAACTAAATGTGAGAGATGTCAAGGGCTCCGCTTTCACCTGCAGACTCAAGCTCCCCTCTCCTAACATGCTTGAGTCTCTCCCACCCTCGAGCAACAATACAGCACTGAGGTCTGGAGCCAGACTGCTGGGCTTCAAATCCCAGATCTGCTGTGTAATAGCTGCGCAACACAGAGCAGGTCACTTAACCTCTCTGTGCCTCATCTGTAAAATGGACATGATAATACTATTCCATAAGGTTGTTAAGAGACTTAAAGTAGACAATTCACTTAAAATAGTACCTTCCTGGCACTTGGTAAGTATTTAGAAAATGTTAGGTTTGTTGTTTCCTGGGGTTTTTTTTGTTTAAATCATTTTCAACATCTCCCTCTACTATAATCAATTACTTAGGGCAGTCGACTCTACCTCCTAAATCACTCCTGAGAAAAGCAAATACTTCTGTCCGTCTCTTGCCTCCTAACTGGTCCCCACCTCAGCCTCCTGCTTGCTCTCCTGGGAGGTGGAAAAGGGGACTTTTCCCTGAGTCTAGTCACAGACTCCTGGCTTTGCCCAACCCAAACGAGGGGGCATCACAGAAGAGCAAAACAAAGGGGAAGGCAAAGCTTTGAGGCTTTCCCTGGCCCCTCCCTCAGCCCCAGCTCTTTATAGGAAGGAAAACGCGGGGGAGCTGATAACATTGTGTGATTCTGTGGGGTGGGTGAGATCGTGGGAAAGTATCACTGATCCCCTTGCCTGGTTCGCCTCCTGGGGCCCGGCTCCTGCGCTGTGGCAGCGGAACCCCTGCGCGCGGGTCTAAACCCGGGACTTCAGCCCCACTCTGCGGAACCCCAAGGCTGCACGGTGCTCTCCAAACGCAAAGCAGACGGGTACAAAAGAGTTCCCAAGACAGGCCTTCCCCAGATTTTTTCATCTCACTGCTGCCTGAATTCCCGGCACTCGCCACTCGTGGGAAGCTCCGAGAAGCTAGGAGACAAGGGATGAGACCCAGCTCCGCCACCGGCTGGATCGCGTAGGCTGGCCAAAGCCCACCCCTCTCTTGGGGCCTGGCTTTTCTCATCTGGTAAACATATTCCTGAACCCCAGAGGGTTGTGAGAATGTATTTAGGTTCAGTGGGCCACCCAGCCCAGCTCCAGGGCACAGAATGGGTAATGAAGGTTAGATCCTTCCCATTTTGAATTTTTCAAAAAGTGCCCTCTTTCTCCTAAAAAGATTTTTTATGTTGTTTTAAAATAGAGATTGGGGGGTCGTCTCGCTATGTTGCTCAGGCTGGTTTTGAACTCCTGGCCTCAAGCGATCCTCCCACCTTGGACTCCCAAAGTGCTGGTGTGAGCCACGGCACCCAGCCCTCTCTTTTAAACATAAATTCCTGAAGGATGCTCCAGCGGTATAGAAGCGTAGAGGGCTACCCTGAGATCACTTTCCTCCCTGATACTGGAAATTTGGGTCATACCCACTTTTTCAAGGTGACAAAATTTAGATTTTTGTCTCCATTGGGTATGAAAAATGTATTTCTGGGAGTTAAAACAGAGTCCTCCCCACTAGTGACTCAACTAAAACAGCCCGTAATTTCAAGCCCCGGGGGGCACCACTCTGGAGGGGCCTTTACAAGGAAAGGTGGATGCATCCAGTGGCCCTGGCTGGCACGGGACCACAGGGGACTTTATCAGGCCCCTCTGCCTCCTAGATATCCACCCTCCAGAATCACGTGGCCCTGTGCCCTCCTCCACCCCTGCACTTCACACCCTCTCGGGCATCTGCCCTTCCCTGGGTTCCTCAATGTCCTCTCGGGCTGCCTTGTGACCCCTGTGCCCGCAAGGCAGCCTCCCTCGCAGCCCTCTATGACCCACGCCCATCCCCCAGCTAGGGTTGTCAGATAAAATACAGGACGCCCAGATAGATCTGCATTCCAGAAAAGCAACCAATAATTTTTCATATAAGTATAAACAATAATTTTTAATATAAATATAAATTCAATATTTAGGACATACTTATCCTAAAAAAGTAATCGTCGTTCATCGGAAATTCAAGTTTAACTGGCTGTCCTGTGGTTTTTTGTTTGTTTTTCAGACAAGTCTGTCGCTGGGGGCAGGGCTAGAGGGCAGCTGAGTAGTTGGGACTACCGGCACGCGCCACCACGACTGGCTGATTGTTTTATTTTTTGTAGAGACGGGGGTCTCACTAGGTTGCCCAGGCTGGTCTCGAACTCCTGAGCTCGAGCGATCCTCTTGCCTCGGCCTCCCAAAGTGCTGGGATTAGGTTTGTCCCGTATCTTTATCTGCAAATTCTGGCGCCTTACCTCAACCCAAGCGCCTCCCTCCCCCGAAGCCCTCCAAGCCCCCTGAGCCGCTCCTTGCCGCGTGCCCCAGGCGCCCTCCCCGGTGCCTGCGCCCGTCCGCTCTCGCCGCCTCCATGTCCCCACACGCCCACTTCCCTTCCCGCGTCCTGCACCTGTGCCAAACCCACCACCCTCGCGCCGCCCCCCAAGTTCCCCGCGCAGTCCTTGCAACCCCTTCTCCCAAACGCCCCACAACTCAGGGTGCCCCTCTCCGTTAGAACCCTGGAGCCCTACAGGCGCAGGTTCTCGCCCTGCGCGTCCTTCTCCGCCCGCCACTCCACAGCCCGCTCTTCCCCGTCACGTCCCGAGCGCCTGCGACAGCCCCTTGGCCCGCGCCCCTGTCCTCCCCGCCCCGCCCCGCCCGCGGCCCGCGTGCCCGTCCAGTTCCGGAGCGCCCTGCGCGCGCGGCTCCCGCCTTCGCCCCAGCTCCCCTCTGCTCGCAGCGCTCGGCCCGCGCCTCGCCCTCCCGGGCGCACCTGGGCAGACCCGCGCGTAGTCTGCGCAGCAGTCCCGCGCCGCGCCGCACGCCTCGTCGCAGAAGCAGCGCGGCGGCCCGCGGGCGGAGCACCTCGGGTCACGCCCTGCGCAGCAGCGGCCCAGCGCGGCGCAGCCCTGCCAGCGCGAGAGCACGCCCGGCGGCCCCTGCTCCCGAGCCACGGCGGCCAGGACCAGCCCCAGGGCCAGGATCGGCGCCGCGCCGCCCCGGGCCATGGCCGGGCTCAGGCTGCGGACCCGGCCGCCCGATCCTACGAGGCCCGCCCTGAGTTGGGGCGGAGGTTCCAGGGCCCGCCCCTCCGCAGACCCACCTCCTACCTGTCAGCGAACTGACACCCAGCCCCATTCGTACCATCCAAACTTGGCGCAGATCCTTGTGGCGATGAAATACCAAGATCATGATAATAATTACCGCGACGACTTCGCAGAGCTCGCAGTGCCTCCAGGTTCCCGGGAGATAGAGAAGATACAGAGGCCATCAAAGCAATATACTATAGTATGAAAGATAACAATAGTGTATTGTTACAGCAATAATAACAGTAATGACCACTACGCTATAATTATAATAGCAATAATGCCGACCATAACTGCCAATATTATTAAAATAGTAGTAATAGCCATAATAATTGCCAAGTAAGACTATACAATACCTAAATGTACTAGAATTCAGCTTGTGCCCCCTAAATCTATCAAAATAAAAAATATATATGAAAAAATAACAATTGCCAGGTAAGGAACCAGGGAGCCAGGCTCTGTGTCATCAATGTTGCCCAAACCTGAGTCCCTTGGATAGCCCTTCGTTTTTTTGCCATATTCCTACTACCTTGACTATTGTTTCCTCAATAAGTCTCTTTAAATGGACTCACTTTTTTAAACTTAAAAAGATTTATTCTTTAAGAAAAACCTGTATCATGCAAGAGAATGAGAAGACAAGTTACAGACTGGGAGAAATTATTTGCAAAAGACACATCTGATAAAGAACTGCTATCCAAAATATACAAAGGACTTTTAGAACTTAATAACAAAAAAACAAAAGGCCCCATTTAAAAAATGGGCAAAAGAACTAAACAGATACCTCATCAAAGAAGATATACAGGTGGCAAATAAGCATATGAAAAGATGCTCAGGGTCACATGTCATTGGAATTGCAAATGAAAACAGCCATGAGATATCACTACAAACCTGTTAGAATACTTCAAATCCAAAACACTGGTGAGGATGTGGAGTAACAGGCATCCTCATTCTCTGCCGGCAGGAATACGAAATGGTACAGCCACTGGGGAAGGCGGTTGGGCAGTTCCTTATGAAACTAAGCAGACTCTCACCATAGCATATGGCATTCATGCTCCTTGGTATTTACCCAAATCAGTTGAAAATGTATGCCCATACAAAAACCTGCACATATGTTTATAGTGGCTTGATTAATGATTGCCAAACCTTGGGAGCAACCAAAGTGTCCTTCAGGAGGTGAATGGATATACAAACTGTGGTAAATCCAGACAGTGGAACATTATTCAGCACTAAAAAGAAATGAGCTGCCAGGTGTGGTGGCACACGCCCGTGAGCCCAGGGATTTGAGTCTGGCTCGGGCACCATAGTGATAACTCATGTCATTTAAAAAAAATAAATTAAATTTAAAATGTTAAAAAAAAAAATGAGCTATCAAACCATGAAAAGACACGGAAGAAACTTTAATGTATATTACTAAGTGAAAGAAGCCAATCTGAAAAGGCTACATACTGCATGATTCTAACTATATCACATTCTGGAAAAAGCAAAACCATGAAGACAAAAAGATCAGTGGTTGCCAGGGGTTGGGG
The DNA here is from genome assembly GCF_000956105.1 of Propithecus coquereli. Classification (NCBI taxonomy): domain Eukaryota; kingdom Metazoa; phylum Chordata; class Mammalia; order Primates; family Indriidae; genus Propithecus; species Propithecus coquereli. The sequence continues at coordinate 849,217 of NW_012150219.1, read as the reverse complement.
GAGGGAGGGATGAATGGGCAGAGGACAGAGGATTTTTAGGTCAGTGACACTATTCTGCATGATATTATAATGGTGGACACATGTCATTATACATTTGTCCAAACCCATAGAATGTACAATGCCAAGAGTGAACCCTAATGTAAACTATGGACTTTGGGCGATTATGATGTGTCAATGGAAGTTCATCAATTGTAACAAACGTGCCACTCTGGCAGGGGATGTTGAAAGTGAAGGGAACTAGGCGGGGGGAGGGTGTGCAGGGAGTATATGAGAACTCTCTGTGCTTTCTGCTCAATTTTGCTGTGAACCTAAAACTTCTCTAAAAAATGAAGTCTATTTTAAAAAATAAAAGGAAAAGAGAAAAAATATATCACTGCCATAAGTGGAAAGCCAGCAATATTTTTCACAAATAAGGGGAGAAGGAAGGAAGGGTAGAAAGACAGGCAAAGAGTTGCAAGGATGATGCTGTGAGCTGAATCTCCGTGTACTGGAGCAAAAATCGATAGATAATGTCTAAAGCTGATAAATCAATGAATGGCCACATAAGCACATTAGTTAGCTCTATGGAAATAACAGCTAGAAGAAATAGCTACAAAGCCTAGACGTAGTTGCCATGACAATTAAGCATAGGAAGATGCTTAGCTTCCTAATAATACATTTCAAACACAAAAGTACAGAGATACAGTTCTTACCAGTTCCATAGTGGAGATCAAAAAGGTTGATTTTTATTTGAATAGAATTGAGGAGCGTGTGGGAAAAGGAGCACTTGAGTATGAAGCCGGCAAACAAGTATTAATACATCAGTACCATCCCAGTTTGTCAATTCCTGTCGAAATTACGAAAGCCCATATCTTTTGACTGAGAAATCCTTCCAGATAGAGGCTTGTGTGCAGGAAAATATGAGTACAAAGTTATCTGCTTCACTGTAGCATCAAAAGGTTGACATCAACCTCAATGTCCCTCAGTAGGGGCTGGTTAAGTGAATTATGGTCCATCCCTACCATGGACTATTGTGCCGCCTCCTAAAATAATAAAGCAGTTATTTGCATGCTGATATGGAAGACCTCTGACATACACTGTTAAGTGAAAAAGCAAGGTGCAGAACAGCACTTGTAGCGTGTTGCCCTTTCTGTTTTTAAGGCTACTTATATATGCATAGCATATCTCTGGAAGGAGATGTAATAATTGGTAAGAGGGGTTGCCTTTGGGGAGAGGAGCTGAGGGGCGGAGGTGGAGGGAGGGGGACTTCCTTTTTCTCTTTATGTACCTTTTGAAATTTTTACCACATTCCTTGGATTTTCTATTTAAATATATGTGAAAGGAATGTTCAGTGATTACCTCTGGAGAACTAAACAGGGAGAGGGAAGGGAGGGATGTTTGCTTTTAATATATAGATTACATATTAATATGTAATTTACAAAATGTTTACAAAGAAAGGTTTGCAAACATTTACAAAGTGGGGGAGGGAGAGAGAGAGCTGAAAGAAAGAAAAGGTCCCTGTCAACATAAGTGTCAAGTTAGGGTGGGCAGCCCCTCCTAACCCTGGTGTTTCCCCATGACAAGGCCCAGCAGCTTCCTGTAAAGTTCCCAGCCTCCTTTATCTGATTTCCCTCTGCCTGCCAGGTTTGAAGCATCCAAATAACTTGTGACCCAGTTCCCAGAAAAATCTCCCTTGCTGTCCTTTTGTAAGGGCCCTAGGGACAGCAGGGTACTTGGCAGTTGCCACATCTCCAAACACAAAGAGAAACTATTCTCCTCTCCACTGAGCCGGGAGAGGGGGACCCGTCAGAGTGTGGAGGGCTGCCCAGCTGAGAGGAGTACCCTCTCTCCGTGGGTCTGGGTGACGGTATTGGTCAGTCTCCCTTGACTATTCACTTCTTTTTCTTTCTTTTTTTTTTTTTTTTTTTTTTTTTTTTTTTTGAGACAGGGTCTCACTCTGTTGCCCAGGTTAGAGTGCAGTGGCATCATCATAGCTCACTGCAACCTCAAACTCCTGGGCTCAAGCAATCCTCCTGTCCTGGCCTCCCAAAGTGCTGGGATTACAGGCTTGAGCTACCATGCCTGGCCCGCTATGCATTTCTGTCTCAGTTATCTACCTGCTGTAGAATGAGGCACCCCAAAACTTAGAGCCTTAATACAACAATTTTTCATTACTTCTCATAGTCCTGTGGGTTGGCAGAGCTCAGCCAGGTGGTTCTTACTTGGTGTCTCATGCAGTTGCAGTCAGAAAGCAGCTGTGGCTGAAGTCATCACAAGGCTCAATCAGGTTGGATGTCCCAAATGGCTTCTTCACTCACACATCTGGTACCTCAGCTGAGATGGCTGGAGCAGCCAGGGGCTGGCTGGGCATCTTTTCCTTCTACATTGGCCTTCCCACATGCCTAGCTTGGGCTTCCTCACATCATGGTGGTCTCAAAGTTAGTTCTTTGATGGTGACTGGCGTATCCCAGAGCACTGTTCCAAAAGACTAAGGTGCAAGCTGTCAGGCTTCTTACGACCTAGCCTCTGGAGTCAGGCACATCACTTCTACTGCATCCTATTGGGTGCATAGGGCCCCCAGAATGAAAGTGGGAAGGGCCACCCAAGAGAGTGAACAGCAGAGTGTGTGGTCCTCGGTGGGCCATCTTCAGAGGATAGTTGCTGCAATGGTGCTTGTCATTCAACACTATCTTCTCTTAGTTCTCCTCCTACCTCACCAGCCACTCCTTCTTGGTCTCTTTAGGTGGTTCTTTCTCATCTTCTGGCTTGGTATTAATCAAGTGCCACCCAGCTCAGACCTAGGCAGCTCTACTATCTCCCTTAGTGATCTTATCCAGTCTCATGCCTCTGAACACCTGTAAGCTGACAACTCCCAAATTTTACATCTCCAGCCTAGACCTCTCCCCGAAGTCTAGACTCCAATCTCCAACAGCCTACTCAACATCTCTGCTTGGATGTCTCACCAGGACCTCAATGTTTGCAGCTCTAAAGCTACCTTTTAGCCTAAGCAAAAAGAACACCCCATCTCTACAAAAAATAGAAAAAATTAGATGGGCGTTGTGGCATGCGCCTGTAGTCCCAGCTGCTTGGGAGGCTGAGGCAGGGGGATCGCTTGAGCCCAGGAGTTTGAGGTTGCTGTGAACTAGGCTGAGGCCACGGCACTCTAGCCTGGGCAACAGAGCGAGACTCTGTCTCAAACAAACAAACAAAAAAATCATTATGCTGAGTGACAGAAGCCAGGCAAAAGTATACATACATACATGCTGCATGATTCCATTGACATGAAATCTAGAAAATGCCAACTAGTTTATAGTGACAGGGGTAGTTTAGTGGTGGAGGGGATGGCAGGAGGGAGGAATTGCAAAGGGGCACAAGGAAGGAGGTGACTGGACATGTTCTCTGCCCTAATTGGGGAGACAGTTTCATGGATGTGTGTCTAGAGTAATCAAATTGTACACTTTAAATATGTGCCATGCAGTGTACTTCAGTTACACATCAATAAAGTTGGGGGGGAAAACTGAATCTAAAGAAAAATCACACACACAAAAAACAAAATGAGACACATATTTGGAAGAATACACACCAGTCATAACAGTTTTCTTCAGAGAGTGGGAAAGGAGGCAAGAGCTGTCGCTTGTTTCCTTACACACAGCTCTCTAGTTTAAGTTGTTTACAACAAGCGTGTATTAATTACGAGTTTAAGGGAAAAACCAATACAGTTTTTGCCCCCAAGCCTGGTGTAGCATTCAGGTGAGCCATCACATGCCCGGAAACTGACCAGGTCATTCTGCCAAACAAAGACTCCTCCTGGATTGGAGCCAAGGGTTTCTGGGGGCAAATTCCCATCTGAAGACAATGAAAAATGTGCCCTCTCAGAACAAGGACTTTATTTACACCTTACGTCTACCTTCCGGACTGGGGCCCACACAGAATGATTGCCCAGAAGATAATGGAGTCATTCATCTCTGTTGGGGTTGGGCTCCTCCCGCCAACTTCCCATCTGGGTAATCAAACCAGCTGGCAGCCCTGTTATCAGTCTCTGTGGTGCCTGCGGGCAGGGGAGCGGGCACCTCCGGACGGCACAGTGGCTTCTCCAGAGAGGCAGGTTCCTCGGTGCCTTCAGGACGAGCAAACTGAGCTCATGCTGGGGTCCTCAGTCCTGCTGGCTAGGAAGGAGGCCCAAGACTCAGGCCAGTGTGGACCCTGGCATGTCAGGGGGCTGGGAACAGATGTCTGAGTGTCTGCGTTTGTGTGGCTGCCCAGGTGTGTGCTTCTGTTTGTCTAACCGCACCCTAATGAGATCCCTGGAGATTTGAACGCATTAGTTCATACACCTGGCTGAACATGAGAAATGGCTGGAGAGAGTTTTTCCTGATACCAATGGCTGAGATCTTCTGCCAGAGATTTGACTTAAGGTATAACATACACTTTTTTAAGGTATAACATACACTTAGTAGAGTGCGTAAAGTGCACAAAATTTAAGTGGATAGCCTGATATTTTTCATACGCGTGTACACCCATGCAAGCACCACCCAGATGGTGGCATAGAACATTCCTAACACCCCAAAAAGTTCCCTTTTGCGCCATCAAAGTAGGGTGTATATAAGACTCTACGTAGTACTTGAATGTGTATCAGAATCAGCTGCAAACCTTGTTAAAACCAATTGCTGGGCCTCACCCTTGGCCTTTTTAATTCAATAGGTCTGGGGTGCGGCCCCAAAATTTGCATTTCTCAGAAGGTTCCCAGGTGATGCAGGTGCTGCCTGCTGCCGGCCCAGCCCCTCACTAAGAGAATACTGGTCTGAGCCAATCACAGTCATTCTACCCCTCGCCAATGACTGGCTTAGGCTTGAGTATGTGGTGCCGGTCTGGCCAATGAGATTCAAGGAGCGGGCAGGGGGTAGGGCTTGTGAGGCAACATTCTAGTAAAGTCTATTAAAATGATGCCCATGGGCGGGGGAGGGGGGCAGAGGAACTTTCCATGTTGGAAGGCTGGATTAATTTAACAATAATTGAATAAGGCTGCTTTCAAGAAACTTCAATTAGATATACTTTAAAATGTACATTTTGTAAAAATCTACTATGTACTTAATAATTTCAAAAAATGAAAACTATTTGTTAATTTTAAAATTAACTAACCTTTTAATTGACATTGTTGTGTCTGCTTTTTGTTGGAAAGCATTTGAATATTTGGTTACAGCATGGAGGTCTGTAGTTTCAGTTGATCCTCTAGATTTTCAGTCCCCAACCCCCAGGGTGTGGACCAGTGCTGGTCTGTAACCCGTTAGGGACTGCCACAGAGCTCCACTGCCCCACCTCAGCCCAAGCCATCGAAAAATTGTCTTCCATGAAACCAGTCCCTGATGCTGAAAGGGTTGGGGACCGCTGCTCTAGATGGCTATCAGTCATTTGTGACCTTAAGGGCATCTTGATTTGGGTTAGGTGGGAGAATGTAGATTCACAGCAGTAAGTGGTTGAAAAGCAAGAAAGCATTTTTGGGCCATGTTGCTGAAGGCGTGGGTATTCTACTGCATTTTTTGATATTTCAATTGGCTCTTTCTTAGCATCAAACAATGACTTTAAAATGTCATCTACTGAGAGCTCAGTCAATTCCATCTGTAGTTCTTCAGATGCCTTGGTGATATCAACTAGGTGAGGCTGAAATGCTAATTTGAGTGTGATGTCATGATCCTCTAAGTCAGTGAACCTTTCATTGTATTCTCCAATTAATAGATCTACAACAGCTACATGTTCTTCAGATGATTCACATATACCATCCCGCTCATCAATGACCTTTGCTAACTGGGAAAATGTTCATCTGAAATTTCCTTTTGAAGAAGAAGTGTTTTGCAAAAAGATAGATTTTTTTCAAAATGCTTGTATTTTTTGCATCATATGCATCATTTTTTGTATCATATATAGACTTAGTTTTACTTTGCCAAGAAATATTCAAGTCATTTTGATTTGACCTGCTATCACACAGAAATGCTGCATTCCTATGGAAATCTTCTTTCAATAATTCACATTGCTGATTCTGTTCTTCATAAAATTTAACAATCTGTTCTCACGGTGATAAAATTTTGGCTAACACCTGTCCCTGCAATAGGCAACACACTTTAGAGTGATACAGCAAATCCACACTGAATACATCATCATTCAACTTCAGCATGTTACAAAACTGACAATGCCATGTTGCATTTGCATTAATATAGTTAACAATACTTATAACTTGTTGCAAAGTTGCAAAACAGTAGCTTTAGCACAGAGATTTTGCTAATGCAAGATACAATGAAAAAGAAATGAGAGCATTTGGATCTGTTAATATTTTTTTTATCTGTGCAATAAACCCTTCGTGTTTTTCTGTCACGGAAGGTGCACCATCTGTACATACACTCACTAAGTTTACCAAATTCAGTCCAACTTCACATTTGTCTTGAAAGTTGTTGAAGATATCTATTCCCTGTGCTCTGTTCACAAGAGTGCCCAAAGAGAGTAAGTCTTCATAGCAAAGAAAATCTTCTGTCATGACCCAAATGAAGTAAAACCTGCGCAGAGTCAGTAGTATCAGTTGATTCATCCAAAGCAACTGAGTAATGTATTTTCCTTTTGAAGTATTGCATGAAGCTCTGTTAAATTGAAGGCTAATTCATGCTGCTGATCAGTTATGGTTCTCCTTGAATGAGGCAGTTGTTTGTACTTTGAAACGTTATTCAGGTCTAAGCACCCTACAACTTCAACGATGCATTCTTTCACAATTTCTGCATCACTGAATGGGCTTCCTTTTTTCCCGAGTATGTAAGTTACTTTATAAGTTGCTTCAGTGGCATTATTTCCAGGTCTTATTGCTGCTTGAAAGAATTGTCTTTGCTTTTGTGTTTCATCTTTTAATTTCTGTAACACATCCTTTCGAACCTCTCCCTCTAATTTAAAATATTTCTGGTTATAATGAGTGTTATAATGTTGATGAGCATTGAATTTCTTTAATGGTGATATTGCAGTATCACAAAGCAAACAAATCATCTTACCTTTAGCAGAAACAAGATAATACTGCAATTCCCAATCCTCATTTAAAAAATCTGTTTTCTTCCTTCAGCGTTCTCTTGGTCTGCTTTGACATCATGGGCTGTTAAGCAGACAGAATTAAAAAAGACTGTGGCGCTGTGCAACTATTCACAAATTCCATTTCAGACAGAAACACAGTGCACCGTTGTCAAAAGCTGGTAACAGACTGGCGTGCTCTATCCCCATAAACTCTCACCAACCAGCCTCATGCGGTAGTGGCGCCAGTCAGGCGGGGGAAGTTGGAACTAAATTGTGAATGACGCAGCTGTCAATTTAGCTCTTATGGCTTACCAATGTTCTAATTGTGCCGGTCAAGCTGGGAGGATTGTTTCGTTGAAACTTATTTTATTCTTTGGTATTTTAAATAGATTCATTTTAAACATAAAAATATAAAAGATGATCAAAAATGTATTAATGAAAATAAAAGGATTTGTTCTGTAAGATTTGGATTCAGTCAAAAGGCTACACTTAAGGACCTAGAAGGCCACACGTGGCCTTAAGGCTGCAGGTTCCCCACCCCTGCCCTGGCCTGTGCAATGCAGCAGCCATCGTCTGGGGCGTGGGGAGGGCTCCTGGGAAAGATGTTCCCACTGATAGAGAGGTACACAGAAGGGGATGCTCTCCACTTTCTTTGAAAGTTCAGTCATGTCTGGGTGTGGTCCCTGGAACTGTGTCCTTGACCTTGAGGCTACAAGCCTGAGACAAAATGCCAACCACCCACAATGGTAGAGAGGAAAGTAGGAGAGAAACTGGGCCCTTGAAGAACTTGTGGAACTGCTGAATCAACCAACCCTAAACAGTCCTCCTTAGGAACATCTTTCCTTTTTGTTTGGGTTACTTATAAGTGGGTCCTCTCTTATTTGTGTTTAAAAGCATCTAATACCCTGCTGCTCAAAGTATGGTCCAAGAACCAGCAGGATCTACACCCCCTGGAAGCTTGCTAGAAATGTAGACTCTCCAGCCCCACCCAAGACCTACTGAATCACAGTCTGCATTTTTAACAAGATCCCCACATTAGGATCTGAGAAGCACTGCTTTAACCTGCACGGCAGCACATACGCTTTGGATTTTCTGAGACTTTCTATGAGCCCCATCTACTAATAGCTGCATGAAATCATGTTATTCTTAATCATATGAAAGCAAAAAATCATGGGCACAGCATACAGAAGCTCCCCAGCCAATTTTCCTGCACATCTCATTGAGCAGAACTAGGTTGCATGCCTTAGCTGCAAAGGAGATTGGGAAGGAGAGTGTCTGGCTTCATCTGCTTCTGTCATGGGAGAGGGGCTCTGCCAGCGAGGACACATGGGAGGGAAAACCAGCTGCTGGGTAGAAACCAGAAGTGTCTACCACAAATAAATATTATTAGTGACCATTTCCAGATGTAGGACAAGGCTCAGAGGTATGAAGTCACTTACCTAAGGTCACATAGCTAGAAAGTACCTGCCACTTTGTAGGAAACTGGCATGAATTTTTACAAATGAGAGTGGCCAAGTCCGTTAGTGCCATGAGCTGGGTCTTTTTTTTTTTTTT
>NW_012150219.1:809425-839313 GCF_000956105.1 Propithecus coquereli | reverse complement strand
GAACTCCTGAGCTCAAACAATCCGCCCGCCTCGGCCTCCCAGAGAGCTAGGATTACAGGCGTGAGCCACCGCGCCCGGCCTGGAGTTTTAAATTTTTATTCCACCTTAACATGAGTCCAGGTCTGGTAAGTGTTTGTTTAACTGATGTCAGTTATAGGTGTCTGGAGCCCAGGTTTATCAGCAGCTGGGGTAGAATGTTGGACACAATTCTGTGTAGCTTCGCCAAGTTCACGCCCATCTCAGAGGTTTTGCACTCTCTGTTCTCTTTCCCAGAATGCTCTTCCCTTTCAGATTTTCTCGTGCCCAGCTCCTTTTCATCCTCCAGCCTTGGATCACATATCCTCAGAGAGGCCTTCCCTGAATTTTGTAACCAAAGTAACCCTGCAGTCATTTTCTTTCCCGTCCTTCTATTTTATTTCATTTATAGCACTTACTACGGTCTGAAATTACCTTCTCTCTGTATTTATTTACCTGTCTGTTTGCTGTCTCCCCAACTAGAATGAAAGCGTTATGAGATCAGAAGCCACATATTTCCTGGCTCTGTCTGCTGAGCAGCCTAGGAGCAATGACAACCCAGCAGCAATGAGCACACCTTGCACCCGGATCTTGGTTTCTCCAATAAAAGGAACCAGGGCTCCTTGAAAAAATTCCAGAGCTGGAATAAGGAAAGTACAAGTGACCCAGTTAATACAACACTAACAGGACACATTGATATCATGCACCTCCTGATATTCTGGGAGGACACAACAATATTTCTGTGTACTCTTGCCTCAAAATGTATAACCTAAATTCATTCACGAGGAAACACCAGATCTCATGAAACCTAAATGGAGGAACATTCTACAAAATAACTAGCCAGTACTCTAAAAGTGTCAAGATCATGAAAGACAAAGTGGAAAGAGACAGGACAATGAAATGTAACATGTGCTGTTAGATTGGATCTTACACTAGAAAAAGGTTATTAATAGAAAAATTGGCAAAATTTGAATAAGTTCAATGATGGGTATATTAAAAGCATAGACTTCTCTACTATGCGATTCAGCCATGTAACAAAAAAAACACTTATACCTCCTATTTAAATAAAATTTATTTATTTAAATAAAAAATAATCTGGCTGGAAGTGGTGGCTCACGCCTGTAATCCCAGCACTTTGGGAGGCTGAGGCAGGAGGATCCTTGAAGCTAGGAGTTCAAGACCAGCCTGGGTAACATAGCAGGACCCCATCTCAAAAATAAAAAGGAATAAATCTGATTGTCTTTTTTTATTGTTGAGCTGTAGAACTTCTTTAAATATTCTGCATATTAACACACTACGCCCAGCTAATTTTTCCAGTTTTAGTACAGAGGGGTCTCACTATTGCTCAGGCCGGTCTCAAAGTCCCGAGCTCAAGCGATCCTCCCACCTTGGCCTCCCAGAGTACTAGGATTACAGGCGTGAGCCACCACACCCAACTGACTGTATCTTATGATGCACAGAAGTTTTTAATTTTGATATAGTCCAACTTATCTATTTTTACTTTTGTTGCTTAAGAATCACCTTTTATTCCATCTTGTTTTTAAAATTACAATGTGTTAAAGGTGACACTTGTAGAAGAAAGTTAGAAAATACAGATGAGCAAAAAATAAATTTTAATTTAAAAATTACCTCCAAATCTGATAGATAGATACATACATACATAGATAAATAGTTCGATATATGGACTAAGACTTACGTGTACCCAAGCACACATTTTGGTTTTTAATTTCCATTACTATTCCCCACTAAAAGAAACCATGGCTCCTTGGAGATAATAGCTGATTTCAGGACTGGAACAGGGACAGTACAAGATCAGCTGGGACATCTTGATGTGCCAGAAAACAAGGACACTTTCAAAAATTAACATGGTTACTCAAAAGGATGTAGGAGCCAGCTTGAAATGGTCTTTACTGGCCAAAGCTGTGGCAATTTGAGCACCAAAAAAGAATAATGATAAACTAATCTATGGTGTCAGAATTCAGGATAGTGGTTACCTTTGAAGAGGAGGGTAGAGCTGTGCCCTGAGAAGGACCTAAGGGAGGGTTCTGGTATTCTACCAGTGTTCTTGGTTTTTGGGGTTGTTTTTTGGGTTTGGTTTTGTTTTGAAACAGGGTCTTACTCTGTTGCCTGGGCTAGAGTGCAGTGGCATCATCATAGCTCACAGCAACCTCAAACTCCTGGGCTTAAGCGATCCTCCTACCTCAGCCTCCCAAGTATTAATAGCTGGGACTACAGATGCACACCACCACGCTAGGCTAATTTTTCTATTTTTTGTAGAGACAGGGTCTCACTCTCGCTCAGGCTGGTCGGGAACTCCTGGCCTCAAGCAATCCTCCCGCCTCAGCCTCCCAAAGTTGCTAGGATTACAGGCGTGAGCCACCATGCCCAGCCTAGCAGTTCTTAATTGTGATCCGCGTGGTTGCAACAGGGATGCATTCACCCTGGGAATTCACCAAGCTGTACGAACTGTGCTTTTCTATATGTATGTTATACTTCAGTAAAAAATATTATTTTAAAAAGAATTATTAAATGGGTTGAAACATGCTGAATTAATAGAAATGAAGAATCTATAAGTCCATGAGTCAAAAATGAGGAAGCCAGAAAAAAAAAATCATGTGTCCCCATTGAGGCTGATATTAAAGCATCTTACTTTGAAAAGTGATCACCAAGGGGAAAGAGTTAAGCATTTTCCCTCTCTGCCTTTCCAGTAGAAACTGTATCTCGGACTAACCAAAATGAATCCAGATGCATCCAGAAGGTGAGACATTCTCCAAGACAAGCCCAGGTGGTGAAGAGGAAAAAAAGAATGATGCTAGATTAGAAGACATTAACTACAGACCTAATTCTGTTGTCGCCATCTTTTTACAGCATTATGTGTCCACTGGGGGAACCGGACAAAAGCCACAGGACATGGGGGCACAGAGGGGACAAGGGTGAGGAGGGGATCTGGAGGCGCAAAGGCAGCATCAGCAGAGCCATCTACTTTGTGGCTGAGACAAGTCACTTCCCTGTGCCCAATCTCAGTTTCCTTATCTGTAAAATTGGGATAATGTTACCTCCCTGGAAGACTTCGGGTGAGGAATAAATTATTTAAAACATGCAAAGTACCTAGCGTGAAGCCTAGTGGGAAATGCTTTAAAAGGCAGCTATTTTGCAGTTGTTGTCATTATTATAACTCAAGTGGGGAGAAATCAGGCTTAGGGAGGTAAGTTCAGACTTGACTGGAAGGTAGGACAGTGAGAGATGGTTGAGACAGCCTAGCACACACCTGTGAAAACACCACATCAATCTGGGCAGAGCCCAGAGTGACATCCAAGTCCCAGACTGCACACGGGGCCATTTTAACATCAGGGCAAAAGAATGTCCTCGCCCCCCTGGCCCACTCCTTCCCAGCCCTTCCTACCCATGCACTGCAGCCGTCTATTTCAGCAAAAGACCATTTGTTTTAAGGAGTCTGCCAAGGGAGAGGATCCAGGTTCCTCTTTTTCTCTCTTTTTAAAAATGCCACAGATATAAATAAGCCCAAGATGCTCTGTTTCTGCCACCTTCTAAAGAGACCTGTGATTAATTAAGATCAGGACCACGGGAGGGAGTGACCAGAGTAGTGGACAGGTTAGGTCACAGATGCTGCCAACTGCACTCACCCACCCTTTGAAGCCAGTTTGGAAACCAGCCACTGGGAAACCCCACAAACTCCAGTTCCCCCCAGACAATCTTGGAGGAAAAACCCAAGTCAACAGAGAAAATGAAAGTTACCGGGAAGGTCCGAGGTCCACGGAGGCTGCATCTTAAGGGACAGATGCCATCATCCCAAGCCAGGTGCTCTGGGAATGGGGTTGCCAGGGTAAAAAACACAACACCCAGTCAAATTAGAATTTGAGGTAAAACAATCATTTTTCACTATGTCCCAAATATTGCATGGGACATACTTATACTAAAAAATTATTTGTCGTTTATCTGAAATTCAAATTTAACTGGCCATCCCGTGTTTTATCTGACATCCAAGCTCTGGAAGGACAAGGGCAGTGCTGAAAAGGACACAGCTTAAGTTAGAGGTCTCAAACTGGTGGCCTCCAGGCCACATCAGGCCCACAATGTTGTGTTGTTCGCTCTTCACAATTTATAAAAATTGGAATAGGTTGCCAACATTTCAAGGATTTCTGGTTTCTTTTGAAATGGGAAGCTCCAACCATGCTGGGAGTAGCTCCCCCACTATGAGAACATAATGGAGACATTATGCAGTGAAAACTGATTACTGATTCGTTAGGATGGAGAGACTGTGGATAAATTCGTTTTGGGGCTGTTCGTTGCAGGATGAGTCTAGAGGTCACGTGGTCAGCAGCCCACACCCGACTGGCACTCTTGCAGGTTCCACTGCTGCTGTCCCCGAAATGCTGGCTGCAGAGTCTGGAAACCACCCATCTGCAACGTCCCTGCCAGGCCCAGGTGGACTCCCTGTTTCCAAGCCCAGAATGAAGGATCTCCCCGCAGGCTGGAGAAATCAGTGCCCACAGTGCCCCCTGCAGACTCAGGCGAGAGTCATGAGTCCTGAGAGGTACCTCGCTCCATCTTCCCTGGCAATTGTGTGGCCACGATTAGGAGTGAGGCACATAAAATCTAGGAGAAGAAAAAGAAGATTGAAAGAAACTAAAAGCAGCAAGCATCTGAGAAGCTCTTTCTATGTTCCAGGCAGAGTTCCAAGTGTTCATTTACTTCCTTAAAATATCCCCGTGGGTAGGTACTGTTATATCCCTATTTTTCAGATGAAGAAATTGAGGCTCAGAGAGATGTGAATCATTGCTCAAAGTCAATAGCTAATATACAGCAGAGCCAGGATTCAAACCCAAGAAGTTCCAGAGCCCATGTTTGTTTTTAACATTTTTTAAATTGTCATACAAGATGGGGTGCTGTGGTTCATGCCTGTAATCCCAGCACTTTGGGAGGCCAAAGCGGGATGATCACTTGAGACCAGGAGCTGGAGACCAGCCTGGCAACACGACGAGACCCCATTTCTACAAAAAATAGAAAAATGAGCCGGGCATGGTGGCGCATGCCTGTAGTCTCAGCTACTTGGGAGGCTGAGGCAGGAGGATCCCTTGAGCCCAGAAGTTCGAGATTGCAGGGAGCTATGATGATACCACAGCATTCTAGACTGGGTGACAGAGCAAGACACTGTCCCCCCCCCCCAAAAAATTGTCATACAATAAAATTGACTTTACTTTTTTCTTTTGATGTACAGTTCTATGAAGTTTAACACATGTGTAAATTCATGTAACCACCACCACAATCAGGATAGCCCAGAAACTTCCTTGTGATATTCCTTTATATTCACACCCTCCACCCATCCCAACTTCTGGCAACCGCTATCATGTTTCCCACTGTTATAGCTTCGTCTTTCCCAGAATGTCAAATAAATAGAATCACACAGCATGTAACCGTTTGAGACTGGCTTTGCTCACTCAGCATAATGCCCTTGAGGTTCATCCAAGTTGTCCCAAGTATAGCTCATTCATTTCTTTTTACTTGGTTGAAGATGGCTATTACTAATTGAGTACTTACCTGTGGCCAAGTGCTACCTTAAGCATTTGGATACATTATCTCATTTGATCTTCACCATAACCCCAGGAAGAAGGAAATGTTATACCCATTTTATAGATGGGAGATCTGGAGCTAAGAACTGGTCATGCTACTGCTGTCTGCCAGAGGCTAGGACTAAGCCCAGCTCCAAACCATCTGTAAAACTGCTCTGTTCCCAGCAAATGAGTGAGATGTGGGGGAGACAATACCAGCTCTCAGCTGAAATTCTGGAAGACACTCTGTGGATCCCTTATTTATCCCCACAGCATCCCAGAAATGCTTGTGATTTCATCTATGCAGTTGGTGAGGGTCTTAAGCAAAGGCCCTTGCAAGGCAGTAGAGCACAGCAATGAGGGTCCCAGGATAGGGTTCAAATCCCAGCTCCGTCACTTCCAAGGTATAGGAAGTAAGTCACTAACCCTCCCTGAGCCTCAGTTTTCCTATCTATAAAATGGAGTAATAATGAACAGGCTTGGGGTATAGATTAAATGAAATAATAATTAACACAGTATCAGCACATGGCGAGCACTCAATGAACCCATTTCACAGATGAGGAAACCGAGGCTTATAGAGGTAAAGTAATTTGCCCAAGATCCCTCAGCTAAGAGGACAAAGAGGTAAAATGAAACTGAAACATCAAATGTTTGGTGGGACTGTGGTTGGAACTGAAGCTAGGGAGACAAGTTGCAAAGGGTTTGAGCACCAGAGGCCTACCATTGCTCCTGGAGCTCGGAGAAGCAACAGCAAAACCAAGAGACTCAAGAGTGTGGCTGGGAACTCTAAAGGGAGCTTCTCAGGCCCCTGGCTGGCAGGCATTTGGGGCCATTTCTAACCTCAGCGGTGTCTCATCAACCATGTGGGCATAAGCAGGGAAAGCCAGCAAAAGCATTTGAACTTTCAAGAGCCAGAAATTAGCTCCTTCCTGTATCCATTAGACTGCACTTAAGTAATATGCTGCAATCAAGCCAAGGATTACAAATGCAAGAGCCAGACTGACAGAATTCAAGTGCTGGCTCTGCCACTTACCACCTTTGTGACCTTAGGCAAGAGTTATCTCTCTGAGCCTCTCTGTTCCTTCAACTGTCAAATGGCATTGTTAATAATACAAACCACCTCATGGGGATGTTGGAAGAATAAATGTTTCATTACGTGTAAGGAACTGAGATTAACACATAGTAAGGGTTCAGGCCAGGTGCGGTGGCTCACGCCTGTAATCCTAGCACAATGGGAGACCAAGGTGGGGGGATCACTTGAGGTCAGGAGTTTGAGACCAGCCTGAGCAAAATCGAGACCCCCGTCTACAAAAAATAGAAAAAGTAGCCAGGTGTAGTACATGCCCGTAGTCCCAGCTACTCCAGAGGCTGAGGCAGAAAGATTGCTTGAGCCCAGGGGTTTGAGGTTGCAGTGAGCTATGATCATACCACTGCACTCTAGCCCGGGTGACAGAGTGAGACTCAGTCTCAAAAAACAAATAAATAAATTTTAAAAATAAATTCTTAGCTTGCTGGCTGTCAAAAAATAAGATAAAAAATAATTAAAAATAATTTTTTAAAAATAGCCAGGTGTGGTGGTGTGGTAGTCTTAGCTACTTGGGAGGCTGAGCTAGGAAGATTGCTTGAGCTGGGAGTTCGAGGCTGCAGTGAGCTGTGATGATGTCACTCCACTCTAGCCCCAGCAACAGAGCAAGACCCTGTCTCAAAAAAAAAAACAAAAAAAACAGAGATTTATTCTGGGCCAAATGTGTGAGATCACAGCTAGGGAAACATGGTCTCAAGAGGTCTTGAGAAAATGTGCCTGAGGCAGCCAGGTCAGTTTTGTTTTATACATTGATGGAGGCAGGAATTACAGGTAAAACCATAAATCAATACCTGGAAGGTGTACATTGGTTTGACTCGACAAGGTGGGACATCTCAAATCGGGGTGGCAGGGGTGTTACAAGTCATAGGTGGGTTTTAGGGATGCTTTAGTTAGCAGTTAGTTGAAAAAAGTTAAGCTTTGTCTAAAGAGTCAGTAGAAAGGAATGCTTGAGTTAAGATAAGGGGGTCTTCTGTCATGTGACACTACACTGGAATCAGGTGGGAAAGTAAGTCACATTATACCAGGTCAATAAAAACACATTTAATGAGATTTTATTGTTTGTAGGCATGACTCGCCAGGCCTCTTAGAAAGGAATCTGGGCAAGAGAAAAAAAAAAGGGCAGAGTTCAGTCCT
This sequence comes from Propithecus coquereli, assembly GCF_000956105.1. Lineage (NCBI taxonomy): Eukaryota > Metazoa > Chordata > Mammalia > Primates > Indriidae > Propithecus > Propithecus coquereli. The sequence goes on along the minus strand of NW_012150219.1, from coordinate 831,510 downwards.
CACTACTGTTGACCAGAAGCCTCACCCATTACATAAACAGTTGGTTAACACATATTTTGTTACATGTATTATCTACTATATTCTTACAATAAAGTAAGCTAGAGAAACGGAGCATCGTAAAGGTCTTTACCCTCATCATCTTCATGTTGAACATCACTGGGAGGAGGAAAAGGAGGGCTTGGTCTTGCTGTCTCAGGGGTGGCAGAGGCGGAAGAAGCAGAGGAGATGGAAGGGAGGCAGGAGAGGCAGGCACAGTGTAACTTTTATTGAAAAAAATCCATGTATAAGTGCCAGAAATTAGCTTCTTCCTGTATCCGTTAAGACTGTATCCACACAGTTCAAACCCATGTTGTTCAAGGGTAAAGTGTCCATGCTTTAAGAAACATCCTGTGGGCCCCGTAACACATCTTCAGTACTGTCGGTTTGAGTGATGGTTCAAGGAAACATGTAGTTATTTTTTGCTTTACTTAGCACCTGCTATATATTAATACAAGGAATACAATTATATTAATACAAGAACTGCAAGGGAGACAAATAAAAAACACTGCTTGTTCTAGTAGAAGGCAGCAAGTTGGAGACAAGGAGGTGCTTTGAGTCAAACAGATTAGGGTCTTTGACCCAATTCTGTCTCCTGGAGTTGAGGAACCACAGCTCTTCGAGCCTCACCTGAGATGACAGGCACGCTAGTTCTCTCCTCAGAGGGCTGTTGCTGTGAGAAACGATGTGCCTGTCAAATGCTTTAGCACAGTCCTGCCACAAGTCAAGTGTCTGATTCATTCTTTGGTTTACCGAATATTTATTGAGTGGCCCACCGTGTGCCAGGCACTGTGCCATGTGCTGTGGAGGTGGCCACACAGGAGATGGAGTTGCTACCCACATGGAGTCATGGTCTAATGGCAGGAGATAGATAATATACACATATGCTATATAAATACACACTATATATAAACATACGTATATATACAGTATATGCATCGGCAGTATTTATTAGGCAATGATAAGCAGTGTGAAGAAAATTACAAGATAAGGGAATAGCAAGTGGCAAAGGGTGCAGGCTGGAGTGCAGAGCTGTGATCATAGCTCGCTGCAGTCTCGAATTCCTGGGCTCAAGTGATCCTCCCCACTACATGTACATGGCACTACACCTGGCTAGCTAATCTTTTACATTTTTTTTGTAGAGACAGGGTCTCACCATGTCACCCAGGCTGGTCTCAAACTCCTGGCCTTAAGTCATCCTCCTGCCTCAGCCTCCCAAAGTGCTGGGATTACAGGTGTGAGCCAGCATGCCCAGCCAAGGAAGACTTCTTTTGATAGGTTCCCAGAGGTGATATTTGTGCAAATACCTGAAAGAGACAAGGGAGGGAGCCATGCAAAGCTCTGGGGGTCTAGGGCTGGTCATTCCAGGCAGAAGGAACAGCAAGTACAAAGAAAGATACTAAGGTCGGAGTAATCCTAAAGTGATGGAGGAACAGCTAGGAGGCCCATGTGGCTAACTCAGACTGAAAGAAAGGGAAAAGATGAAGTCAGAGGTTAAAAGGAGGGGGGAAGAGGCTGGGTGCAACGGCTCACAACTGTAACCCTAGCACTTTGGGAGGCCAAGACTGGAGGATTGCTTGAGACCAGCCTGAGCAAGAGTGGGATCTCCACGAAAAATAGAAAAGTTAGCCAGTCATGGTGGTGCATGCCTGTAGTTCCAGCTGCTAGGGAGGCTGAGGCAGGATTGCTAGAGCCTGTGAATTTGAGGTTACAGGGAGCTATGATGATGCCACAGCACTCTAGCCCAGGCAACAGAGCAAGACTCTATCTCAAAAGAAAAAAAAGAGGGGAAGATCATGTAGGCCCTAATGCAGACTTTGGCTTTTACTGTGCAAACTGGGGAGACACTGTTCTGAGCAGGGACAGTTCACTGTGCCTGCATTTGGAGAATAGATCATAGGGGGTAACGTCAGTAGAGTTTTCCAAGTTTGGATGCTGGTGGCTAGGACCAAGGAGGTGGTAGCAATGAAGGTGGTTGAGAGGGGGCAAGTTTCAGAAGATAGAACCAACAGGATTTGCTGTTTCATATGGGGAATGAAAGCCAAGTTGCCAACGGTGACTCCAAGGTTTTTGGCCTGAGCAACCAGACTCCTAGTGTTGCCAATACTTGGGAAGACCGTAGGATACACGGACTTGTGGGGACTGGGAGTGTAAGAGTTAAACATTCAGTTTGGGACACGACATGTTAAATTGAACACACAAAGGGGAACACAAGTCTGGAAATGTAAGCTGGCACCACAAAAACAGGTTTGAATGTCATAGCAAGAAATTAAGTAGGGTCAGTTGGCTGATTTCAAGGCCATTAAAGAGAAGACATTTGATTATGGAGCTCTGTATTTACTGCTGCGTAACTAGTTAACCCAAAACTTAGTGGCTTGATACATTTGCCTCCACAATGGAAAGGATCTGCTTACAAACCCAAAATGGTTGTTGGGAGGATTGTTCCTTGCTAACCTGGCCTCTTACATGGCAGCATGCCAAGGAGAGTGAGAGTCAGAATTTCATTACCTAGTCTCAAAAGTGATACTAGGTCCAGCCCACTTAAGGGGAAATTTTATGAGGATTACTGAAAGCAATTTTAGAAATCCAGAGTCCCAGCTTTCAAAGGTAAGATTCTAAGACCACGTTGAAAATCCACGCAATTTTAATGATAGTTATCACCCCTACTAATCTCAAAATATCCGTAACTTAATGTATACAATCTTACGTAGGTCTAAGCGTGTTAGTGTGCCAGATGCTCTTGTATTGACCCTCTCTCTACCTGTCTCTGCCCCTGGACTTCTAGCCAAGTGTGCTCATGAACCCTATCACTAGCACTTAATGCATGTACAATGCCATGCCTGTCCACAAAAACCAATTACCCACTAGACTGATTCTCCCCTCAAGAACCTGGGACCAGTAAATAACCCACATGAAACATGTGGCTACCTGGTTGCTACTTGTTAGCCCCATTAATGTTTACCTCCAATGGCCAAATACAACAGCATTTTGACTTTAAAGATTTTATTTTCTTTCTCCAGGTAGAAAGGTTACAATTTTACCAAGGTCTAACAATAATTGATTCTTCAAAGAATGGGCACAGCCTTTTGAACTCAGGCTGCATATACAATAACCTTGAACAACTGCTTCACTTTCAGGAGAACAGGGTCAGTCTTTCTTTCAAGACGCCTTGTCTTGTGTTCCAACTCCAGTTAAACTTTCTAAGAAGAAAAAAGGTAGATTATAATCAGTGCTCCCTTCTGGTCTTAAGTGTATGGGTTCATGTGCTTCAGACTGGGTCATTCCAAATCCATCCACTAGGTGGATATACAATCATGCACCAGACCAAGGGAGCTGGGAAACTTTCAAGAGACATAACCCAAGTGCAGATGTATAAAAAAACTGTCCAAACAACTAAAAATAGAAAAAATTAGCCGGGCATGGTGGCACGTGCCTGTAGTCCCAGCTATCTGGGAGGCTGAGGCAGGAGGATTGCTTGAGCCCAGGAGTTTGAGGTTGCTGTGAGCTGGGCTGACGCCACGGCACTCTAGCCCAGGCAACAGAGTGAGACTGTCTCAAAAAAAGAAAAAAAAAAAGAGCAAACAGGGATATTTAAATATGAAGTGAATAGCAGACATTAGGGAACTATTTAAATATCTCAGCTGTAAGGACCAGTTACTTGGGACAACAGTCTTATCCACAGGTGGTGGAACCTATGGCCAAGGCTGGTTATCTACACATAAGTTAGCCTTTCCGGACTAAAGGTCATGAAAGCAACTTACTTTCAAGTGCTTAAACTATGCACATTTATATACCCAAAGACAAGTGAATGAGAGATCAGTGTCATTAACTACAACTTAATTTCTGCATTTAAGTTTTTTATTAAAAAGCTGTAGAGTGAATTATTAGGAATCAAATCTATTATAGCAAGCAAAAACACTGCTCAAGGGGTGGAGGAAAACTGTCATTAGTTTGCTTATGCCCCTTCCATTAATTAAAGACACTAGACAAGTCAGGGGATGACATTTAACATAGGGATTGATTTGGTAAAAGCAGATTCCCCATTATTAGCATAATTCACAAAAAGATGCATTATGTCAAGACAAAGAAAGTTCCTTTCTTAGAAGACCTATTAGTACTAATAGGCCAACATCAGCCCTCAGGACTTAATTTTAATTCTCCTTGTCTTATACCCAACATGGAAATGGGTCCTGAAGTTATACTCAAATAGGCAAATAATTTTGCTATGGAGTTGACCGCTAAAAACAAAGCAGAAGCCTCACCTGTTACAAGACTCGCTGAACAAAGCCACAGGAAGATCAGGCTGACAACAATGTCACACATGGCTTCTGAACCTATAGGACGTTAACAGATGATGCCAAAATAAACCATCTGTGTGCTAAAAAAAAAAAAAAAGTCAACAGAGCAAGCTTAACTCTCATATAAGAAGACAGTAGGCTAGTAGGGGTGAGCAGAAAGCAAGGTATCTCTGGGGCCAATGCATCAGACAAAACTGGCTAATAGTGTAGATCAACAGGGTCGATCTGATGGGGAAAAAAGTTAAGTCATCAGCTGCAAAGGCCAAATTTCAGTCCAAGTAGAAAAAGAAAAGCAGGCTAGGCATGTTGATGCAAGTCTGTAATGCCAGCCACTAGGGAGGCTGAGGATCACTTGAGCCCCGGAATTTGAGGCTGCAATAAGCTATGATCAGGCCACTGCACTCCTGCCTGGGAGACAAGAGAGCCTGTTATCTTAAAAAAAGAAAAAGCAGCTACCACCCTCCCCACACAGATCCTATGTCTATTCAGCCAAGAAAAACATGTGGGCACCACTTACCAATCCTTTCCCACACCCAGATTCATGTGGGTCCATTCAAATTCTAGTTTCTGCCAACAGCAATCCTGAGATGAAAACAGAGATGAGCTCCCATCAGCTAGATACCCAAGGGAACGAGATGTGCAAGAGCTGCTCAAGCTGGCATATCAGACAGAAACTGGCTTAAGGAAGTTAGATCAACATGGTCGATCTGCAGGGGAAAAAAGTTCAGTCATCACATATGCCAGCAGGAAGCTCTTGAGCCCTAGAACACCCTGAGTGAGGAAAAAGACTTGCTTGGTATGCTTCCATAGCTCATCCAATATTTGAGCACTTCTGTGTTGTATCCTGTCATTGGCAGTGATATAACAGTCAAAACACCCCTGCCTTCAGAGTTTACACTCTATTTGAGGATAGGCCATACGATAGCAGACAGTGTGGATGGCAAAAGTTAATAGTTAGCTTTTGCTGAGTTGAGAAGTGACAACAGTTTCTGAGCAAGTGTCAGGAGATTTTTAACTTGAAGACGTTATCACAAAAACCTGACCAAAGAACAATCTGTGACAAGCTTCCAAAAGTGTTCCCAAGAAGTCCAGCCCTTAAGTGCCTCAATCCTAGACTCCAGCAAAAAAAGCCACGCAGTTGGGAATTGGCTGGAGTGGCTAGCTCAACAGAAAACCACATTTGGCTTTCCAAAATACGTCAACACATTATACATCCACATGGAAAGAAATTTAAGTGCCCAAGAAAGCACACATGAAGGAATGGAATCCAAAATTGTGTTGAGTGGCGTTAAAAATACATTAAAGGCCGGGCGCGGTGGCTCATGCCTGTAATCCTAGCTCTCTGGGAGGCCGAGGCGGGCGGATTGTTTGAGCTCAGGAGTTCGAAACCAGCCTGAGCAAGAGCGAGACCCCGTCTCTACTAAAATTAGAAAGAAATTAATTGGACAACTAAAAATACATAGAAAAAACTAGCCGGGCATGGTGGCGCATGCCTGTAGTCCCAGCTACTCAGGAGGCTGAGGCAGGAGGATCGCTTGAGCCCAGGAGTTTGAGGTTGCTGTGAGCTAGGCTGACACCACAGCACTCACTCTAGCCCGGGCAAAAGAGTGAGACTCTGTCTCAAAAAAAAAAAATATATACATTAAACACCTTTTCACGAAAGTTACTCCACTTCAGCCATTTTCTTTTAAACCTGATTTTTCACCAGGAACCTAAGTCCAATAGGTAAACTGTAACGATAATAAAATAAAACATACAGCACACTTAAAAAGACACCCCATCTCTACAAAAAATAGAAAAATTAGCCAGGGGTGGTGGCGTGTGCCTGTAGTCCCAGCTACCTGGGAGGCTGAGTCAGGAGGATCATTTGAGCCCAGGTCATTCAGGTTACAATGAGCTACAATGTCTCAAAAAGGAAAAAGAAAAAAAAACCCAATTAGTTAAATCTTCAAGTTTTTTTCCAAGTTTGCCTAGCTAACTAAGAGGTTCTTCAAAGCACGTGTTTCATACAATAGGTCAGGAGACAAATGCTTACCCGAGAGGTCGGGAGATCGAAGGTTGCACATGTCTGCACGTGGCTCCCTTGGAGGCCCAGTGGTCACCCCTGCTCCAACACACATTGCGTACACTCTGACCGCCCTCTAACCTGTGCATCGACAAAGAAAGGGAATCAACCACCACCTTCCCACGGTCAGAAAACAGAGCTGTGGGTCTTTTTATAAGCTGGCGTATCAGAAATAACTGGCAAGTGTTGTAAGACATCAGCATTGTCGATCTGATGGGGAAAAAAGTGGAGTCATCATTTACACCAGCCAAGGACTCCTTAGGCCCGTGCAGAAGGCGCGGATTTTTCCAGCTCTAACTCATCTCCCCCGCGGCCCTAAGGCCTACTTGAGGTCAGAGGTGGAGGGCCGCGGCGAGGGGTAGAGTAGGGCCGGCCGCAGAGACGACGGCACCGGAAGGATAAAGGAGGACCAGAGATTTCGGATGGAGAACTGTAGGGTTTCCACTCACCACACACAAAGCGGAGTTCCCCGGACTGGACGACATCGTACTGAGCACGATCGTAACAGACAAACACCACAACAGCTCCGCAGACGCAAAAGAAAGAACAGCCCCGGGACCGCCTTTATATAACCAAAGGAGGTGCTGGCGCCTGCGCACTGAGCCCGAGGTGCCCTGCTTCCCGCCCGCACCGCGCGGGGGCCCCTGGGAAATGTAGTCTCCCAGCCTACCATCCCGAGGCGCTCTAATGGTTTTCAAGGCCGCGTCTAGCCCTGCCCCATTCCCTGTACACAGGGGGCCACCGAGGCTTGTCGGCCTCGCCGCCATGTCGTGCTTCACACGCACCAAGCCGCCCGCCGGGCCCCCCCTCCTCCGGGGCCGGCTGAGGCCTGCGCAGCCCTGGGCTCATTTAACCCGCCCCGCGCGGCCCCTCCCTTCAGGCGCGCTCTCTCGAGCTCACCGGCCACGCCGCTGGGGGGAGCTAAGGCAACGCCCGCCCTGAGGGCGGAGGTGTCGGCGGTGCCTGGGCCCGGCCCGCCCGCCAGCCGCCCCGAAGCCCCCGCCTTCTCCTTTTCCTCCTCCTCCTCCCCCTCCTCCCTCCACCACCCCTCCGGCCGCCCGCCCGGCTCTTCGCCCCGCCCAGGGCTTGCAGGGAAAGGAAACCGAAAGTGCGCGGCTTCGGGCGAGGTCGCCGACCTGCCCCGGCCAGAGTCCCAGCACCAGCCGGCGGCGGACAGAGGACGCGCCGGAGCCGGGTAAGCGGCCACCGCCCCGGCCCCGCACCTGCTCCTGCCGCGCCGCGCACGCGCGCCGCCCCGCCGCTGCCCGCGCTCCTGCCTGTGCGCAGAGCCCCGGCGGTCCTTCCACTCCCTCGGAGCCCCTGGCCCTTCTCCCCAGCGCCCCTGCCATCCCCTCAGCCTCCGGCGTTCCTTTCGCCCCCCTCGGAGCCTCAGTACTCTCTTTAGCGTCCCCCATCCCCTCAGCTCGCCCGGCACCTCTGTCGCGGCTTCTGCCCTCCCCGGCGCCCCGGTCACCCACCTCTGTCCCCGGCCTCACCAGCTCCATCACTCACCCCTGTCTCTGCCCTCCCCTGCTGCTACAGCCACCGCTTATCTCTCTCTGGCCTCGCCTCCTATCGCCTCATCCATGCCCCATCTTCCACAGAACATCCCCAGCATCCCAGGTGCCCCCTCTTTACTCAGGCGCCCCCCAGGTGAACTCTGCCCCACCCTCTTCTTCCCGAGGCCCCCGAACCTCTCCAGCTCTCCCTCATGCCCCCGCCTCAGCCTGGGGATGGCGCCTTCCTTCGCAAGGCACCTCAACAGCCTGGCCCTCCCTTGACCGCATAATACTTGCATCAGGACCGGGTGGGCTCCCTGGCGCCCCTGCCTGCTCCGGGATCCTGGAGACTTCGCTCCGAAACCCAGCTCTTCTGACCTCTTGCCTCCACCTCTGTCGTGCTACCCTGGTAGTTACCATTCTCCTCTGATTCTGACTCCTGTGCCAGCTCGACCATCACTGATTTTCTTCTTCCTGCCCTTTAGGCCTTGATTCCCCCCAAAAAATCACTTTAGTCTGTTTATATCACAGCATTTCCTGTTCTATCTACTCCTCCCTTCCTTGCCTTGCCTTTCCTTTTTTCTTTTCTTCCATTTCTTTTATCCCCGGAAATTTCTAGGTTTCTATTTTAGTATCTTTCAACAAGAGGAAGAAGGAATTTTACCCTCGGAGAATTTTTTAAAAACCCAAACTCTAAATATTGAACCTGGGCCATGAGAGCTGGGTTTGATAAGATGAAGGAAGAGACTCACCAGAACTCTTCCCAGAGGGAAGAAAAGGGACTCCTTTTTCTGATGAGGATAAAAGCTACCCCTCATATAATGCCAAATCTATTCACAGTTTCCAAGTATGAATATTTTAAAACTCAGTGAGGACAGTTTAAAAAATCCCTTTGCTGAGGACTCTGAGTCACCTACTCTTTCTCTAGCCCTAACCCACATGATGTTTATGAGTTGGATTGAGAAGTTCCCTTAAAGGGGCTTCCTCTTCCTCTTATAGGACCAGTGTCAAAAACCGTCAAGATAGAAGAAAGAGGAGAAAGAAAGAATTGCTGATTTTTAGCTGGTCCGGAGGAAACAGCACCTCGCAGATGCCAAGCCTCCTGGTTATTGAAACGTGTAATTTCTTTCTCTTGATTCAGTAGAGTGGAGGGCTTAATCATTTGGCTCTGTTCCAAAGAGTAGGATAAGTGATAGCTGCTCACTAATTATTTATAAACTATAGAATACTACAAGCTATGGAGTACTATGTAATATAAAATGCCAGATACGGTGGTGAGTACATGGTTTGGGATTAACAAAAATGTACTCCTTTTTGCCCTGACAACAATATTTGTCTGCTTTATAAGAGAGGAAAATGAAACCTAGCAACCAATTAAGTACCTTGGCTAAAGGCATAAACCAAACAGTAGTTTTCAATGGGATTTGGTGACATTCCTTCTACCCCAAGAAAGTGCCAGGGTAAAAGGAAGGGGAATTTCACCCTTGAGAAAAATCACCCCAAATTGTGAATTTAATGTTTTGTGTCACAATTGGGCATTCGTTGATTAAAATCTGCATTAACTCTTAGTTAACGGATTGTTAAAACGTTAACAGAGGAAGAAAGGACTGGCTTGATGGTGTTTGGGTTTTTGCTGCTAGCTGCTGTGTTTCAAGGGCACTGATAACTCTCAACCTGTGCAGTTTTCCAGATAACTGAAAGTAACGTGAACACAGAGAAATTCAGGTGACTCAGACATGGAGGAAAGAAGACCTCATCTGGAGGCCAGACCCAGGAATTCCCATACCAATCACAGAGGTAAGCAAGGTTTCCTACCTAATGAGAAGGAAATTCTAGTAATATGAGAAGAAAATTAAGTTCTGTATGAATGAGCAGGCCCACCTCAGATTGCCTACATCTCTCAAGTGGAGAATTCCTTAGCTATAGTATGAATGACTCTGAAAGACAGACAGCCCTCCACTTTCCCTAAGAGAGCTGATGAATGGGTGTAGTCACTTTAGCAAAAATAGTGATAGGGTTTCAGAAATGGAAATAACTCTTGGTGTGGAACAGCACTATCCAGTAGAAACATAATATAAACCAAAAACATAATTTTTTTATTTTCTAGTAACACCATTTTAAAAAGTAAAAAGAGGCAGACGCCTTTTTCGGCCCCTACCCATCTGCACCCAGATTCTCAAAAAGAAATAAAAATGAAAAGAAACATGTCATTTTTTAATTTACTACTAATTTAATAAAATTTGACACTTTCATACTATCTTAACACAGTATAACCAAAATATTATCATTATAATAATTGAATTTATTTCATTATAATATTTTAATAATATTTTTATTTCCCCCCAAATACTCAAGTATTATCATTTTAAGATATTATCAACATAAAAATTTTTATTGAGTTATTCAGTTTTTTTTGGTATTAGTCTTCAAAATCCCATGTGTTTTACACATCTTAATTCAGACTAGCCACATTTCACATGCTTAATAGCCACATGTGGCTAGTGGCTATTGGAAAGTGCAGGTCTTGAGTCCTAGGCATCAGAGCAAAGATAGTTCCAAGAGCATCACTTGACTAAAGGAATTGTTCTGTTTGCTCAGAACTTGCTAAAAGAAAACAACCAAATGGTTTGCTGCTTTTCCTTAAGTTTGCAACGTGTCTTCTGAGTTTTAGCTATGGAACAAATGAGGAAGAACTGTGAGATTTTATTTTATGAGCTGTGTGAATGTTGAAAGAATGGGAAACAATATAGTCCACGATTTTCCATTCTTTCAAAATATAGAGTCTTCTAATCAGATCAAAATATTAAAAGTAGGACTTCTGATATTTTAGGAGTTTGAAAAGTAAATATGAAAGTAACAATTATAAAAATTTAGAGTTCAGTTGTACAGCATTTATAGTTTACCAAATATTCCTTTATGTTGTCACATTAAAATTTCTGTACAAAGTACAAAACAAAGAAAAATGTACACAAATGGATTTAGCATCTGATGTCATGAAATGGCTATGAGCATCTCAAATATAATGTGCATGTGAAGTTTTCGTAACATTTTAAATCATCAAATCATTGTATACAGTCTTATTTGTTTTTAAAATCTCCACATTTTTCTAAGTTGAGTCAGCAGAATCAGTTTTAGCAAAAAGGAAAGTGAAAAAACTGAACTTCAGGTATGTTGGGCAAAGTCATTTATGAAATGTGTGGCAGATCAGGGAAGATGAGTTTGGCTTCATCCACAGAGTGATGTTAGCTTTCCTGTGTGTGCTGGGTGTGTTCTCCTCACCACCCACCTCCCACACCCACTTCCTGTTTGAGGGTTGGTAATTGATAAGCACTATGTGGATGAACTCATGCTCCAGAAAGGAGGAAAGCTTGAGTTTCATTTCTCAGTTTCCTGAAACGAAACTTGAGTTTCATTTTCCAATTTCCTTCACAGTCTATTGATTAGCTCAAAAACATCTTGGGAAAGGAAGCCTTACCTTTCTCTTTCTGATTCAGACTGCATTTGCTGATGCTGGGCAAAGTTTAGGTAGTGTTTCCCTTCGTAATTTTATTCCACTTGATGTCTCTGTTGCCTGTCATAACTGTTTAGTATCAGAACTGTTTAGAATCAATAGGGTATTTATTCCCAATAAAAAATTATTATTACTGCTACTATTGATAACTAACATTTGCTGAGAACTTTTTATGTGTCAGGTACTATACTAAGCATTTTGTAAACATTTCATCTTTACAAAAACCCAGAAACTGAAACTTAGAGAAATTATACAATGTGGCCAAGGTTATATAGTGAGGAAGTGACCAAGCCAAGATTTGAACCAGGTCTGTTTGGCCCTGGAATGTTCTGACTATTGTTTGGTATTGGCAAGAGATAACAAGCAAAGAGCTAATCTTTTCAACCCTCTGATACTTAAGTCCAAGATTGTGAGGATTAAATGAAATACTATATGTATTTATTCTCTAACATGTATTAGACACTGAATAAATGTTTATTCCTTTTCTCTTTTGCATCCTTTGGAAAAAGTGTTTTCATAATCTATACAGCAACAATAATTATCTTTCATTTATTATACAACTTGGTAGGAATTTTTCTCTCCAAATAAAACCTGAGTTCCTTAGTTGTTTTGGAAAATTAGAACACGTTCATTGCTGTCCAACAGGGTTTCCTTGCCCTTTGACTCCTGTGCTTACCCAGTATTCCATTTGTGTTTAGGGCCTGTGGATGGAGAATTACCACCAAGAGCTAGAAATCAGGCCAATAACCCACCAGCCAATGCTCTCAGAGGAGGAGCCAACCGTCCCGGAAGACATCCTAGGACCAACAACCATCCTGTTCCTTACCGGCAAAGAGAAGAAAGATTTAGGGCCATGGGCAGGAACCCACATCAGGGAAGGAGGAACCAGGAGGGACATCCCAATGACGAAGCTAGGGGCCAAAGACATGATCAGGAGAATGATACCAGGCGGAGAAATGGCAACCAAGAGGACAGGAACCACAGACCACCATGGTCCAATGAAAACTTTCAGCAATGGCGGACCCCTCTCCAGAAGCCTGCAGAACAGTCACAGCAGGTGAAGAAACTGGGCTACAAGTTTCTAGAAAGTCTTCTGCAGAAAGACCCCTCTGAGGTGGTCATCACACTTGCCACAAGTTTAGGGCTGAAAGAGCTCCTGTCTCATTCTTCCATGAAACCCAACTTCCTTGAACTCATCTGCCAGGTTCTTCGGAAGGCTTGCAGTTCCAAAATGGACCGCCAGAGCATTCTCCATGTACTGGGCATATTGAAGAATTCCAAATTCCTCAAAGTCTGCCTGCCTGCTTATGTAGTAGGGATGATCACTGAACCCATCCTTGACATTCGAAACCAGTATCCAGAACACATAAGCAACATCATCTCTCTCCTCCAGGACCTTGTAAGTGTCTTCCCTGCCAGCTCTGTGCAGGAAACTTCTATGCTCATTTCTCTCCTGCCAGCTTCTCTTAATGCTTTGAGAGCCTCTGGTGTTGACATAGACGAGGAGACAGAGAAGAACCTGGAAAAGGTGCAGACCATCATTGAACATCTACAGGAAAAGAGGCGAGAGGGCACTTTGAGAGTGGATACCTATACCCTAGTGCAGCCTGAGGCAGAAGACCATGTTGAGAGCTACCGGACCATGCCCATTTACCCTACCTACAATGAAGTGCACTTGGATGAGAGGCCCTTCCTTCGCCCCAACATCATTTCTGGAAAATATGACAGCACTGCTATCTATTTGGATACCCACTTCCGACTCCTGCGAGAAGACTTTGTCAGACCTCTACGGGAAGGCATTTTGGAACTTCTCCAAAGCTTTGAAGACCAGTGCCTGAGGAAGAGAAAGTTTGATGACATCCGAATCTACTTTGATACCAGGATTATCACCCCCTTGTGTTCATCATCAGGCATTGTGTACAAGGTGCAGTTTGACACAAAACCACTAAAGTTTGTTCGCTGGCAGAATTCCAAGCGATTGCTGTATGGGTCCTTGGTATGCATGTCCAAGGACAACTTTGAGACATTTCTTTTTGCCACTGTGTCTAACCGGGAACAGGAAGATCTCTGCCGAGGAATTGTCCAGCTCTGCTTCAATGAACAGAGCCAACAGCTGCTAACAGAGGTCCAGCCCTCTGACTCTTTCCTCATGGTGGAAACAACCGCATACTTTGAAGCCTACAGGCATGTCCTGGAAGGACTCCAGGAGATCCAAGAGGAAGACATCCCCTTTCAGAGGAACATTGTAGAATGTGACTCTCATGTGGAGGAGCCAAGGTATTTGCTGTTAGGGGGCAGATATGATTTTACCCCATTAATAGAGAATCCCTCAGCCACTGGGGAATCTCTGAGGAATCCTGAGGGCTTGAGACATCCCAGGATTAATGTCTTAGACCCTAGCCAATGGCCCTCAAAAGAAGCCCTGAAGCTGGATGACTCCCAGATGGAAGCTTTGCAGTTTGCTCTCACAAGGGAACTGGCAATTATTCAAGGACCTCCCGGAACAGGTAAGACAGAAAATTTTTCAGAGCACATGACATCTGCCCTACGAGATAGGCAAAGGTTTGACCTGAGGTTTCTAGAATGTCTCATTTAGAAACATTCTCCTGAAATGGGCATAAAAGTTGTTTATAGAGTAGCTGCTTATAGTAATTTTCCAGTGGGGACTCATTGGCATGCATAGTGATAAACCAAAATCACAAGATTAGAAAAAACTGCTAGAGGTCAAATTTAGGGAGATGATGCATTATCTGTGGTTCACCAAAGGATACATTAATTTGTTGAATTTCTTATTATTTTCAATTAAATAGTATCAAAAATATAATAGCAATAGGTGCTAAGCACTGTTTACATGCTTTATATATGTTAACTCATTGCATCGTCACAACAACCCTGTGAAGTAGAAAGTAGAAACCATTATTAAAACCACTTTATTGTTACTAGGCTCAGTTAGGTGGCCTGTAACTCTAATACTTTGGAAGACTGAGGCAGGAGGATTGCTTGAGCCCACAAGTTTGAGGCTAGCCTGAGCAATGTAGCAAGACCCCATTCCCACAAAAAAATTTTTAAAATTAGCCAGGCGTGGTGGTACACACCTGTAGTCCCAGCTACTACTAGGGAGACTGAGGCAGGAGGATTGCTTGAGCCCAGGAGTTGAGATTGTAGTGAGCTGTGATGACGCCACTGTACTCTAGCCCAAGCAGTAGAGCGAGACCCTGTCTCAAAAAAAAAAAAAAAAAAACAACTTTGTGTAACATAGCTGGGCATGGTGCACATACCTACCCAGCTACTCGGGAGGCTGAGGCAGGAGGGTTGCTTGAGCCCTGGAGTTCAAGGCTGTAGTACACTATGATCATGTCTTGCATTCCAGCCTGGGCAACACAGTGAGACCCCGTCTCTATAAAAAAAGAAAAAAAACTTTAACAGAATAGAAAAGTTCTTTCTGATAAGAAACACCCATATGATGGAAAAATATGCATGATTTAAAGTGATGTTTTGAGGGCTTTAAAGGGAGTGAGGGGAATGTACTAGTTTATACTCCCACCAAAAATGAATTAGTGTTCCCATTTCCTTACATCCTTTCCAGCATTATTGTGTGGTATTAGTCTTTTTAGTTTTTGCTGATCTGAGAGGTTAAAATTTTTGGTTCATTATTAATTTTATGTTTTATAAATAGTGTTACAGCTCTTTTAGAATTTGTCTAGCAGGTTTTCTAGTCCTCACCAGAAGACCCTCCCCAAAAAAACCTTTTTTTAAAATAAATAAATAAATAATGGTTCATTTTTTTTTTTACAAGGTCCTTATCTCCCTTCTCCCACCATCCTAGTCAGTTTCCTTCCCTAAAGCAAACAATGTTATCATATTCCTGCGTATCCCTCCAGAGATATGCTATGAATATTCAAGCAAATGTATACTTACCTTTATTACTTCCACTTTCTTTAAACCCACTGTGCTCTAAACACTATTCTGCACATTGCTTTGCTCCCTTATAAAATATCTTGGAGATCCTTTCATATTAGTACATACATTGTTTTACTCTTGTTTGTGACTGCATATTATTTCATTGTATGGATAGATCAAGTCTATTTAACCAATTCTCTGTAGAAATATTTACTGTTACAAGCAGTAGTTTAGTGAATAGCCTTTTGTGTGTGAGTCATTTCACGCACAAACAGAATACATCCAAGAGAGAAATTCCTAATTGGGTCAAGGAGATGTACATTTGTAATTTTAATAGATATTGCCAAATTGTCCCCTGGTAGTGTGTATCACAGTGGTTACTTTGTATTTGTTCAATTAAAAATGAGATTAAACATCCTTTCTTGTGTTTAGTAGCTATTTATATTTCTGCTCCTATCATATTCTTTGCCTGTATTTCTGGTGAATTGCTTCTTGTTGTTGATTTGTAGGAGTTTTTTGTATATTCAAATATGCATATTGCAAATAATTTCCCGTAATGTTATCACTTGAATTAGGACTCTTTAGTTCCAAGTTTAGTAATCGTTTCATACTATTATAAGATGCACACGCCTACCTGTGAGTATGGGAGAAAGTAGGAAAGGGGATCATTTTGCGGTGGAAATTCCAAGAAGTACCTACTGTAAGGGAAAGGAAGCAGGGGGAGAGAATAGAGTAAATATTGAATTAAAAAGATTTCTCTTTCCTACTGAGATCTTTATCTCATCCAGTCCTCCAAACTAGAAACCTAGGAGTTATCCTTTTCTGCTTATTCCCCACTCCCCACCCCTGCCAAATTATTACCAGGTTCCACTCAATTTTACCTCTGAAACTTCTCCCCAGTCTGCCGTTGATTTGCTCTCCATTGCTGGAGCCAGGCCTTGATCTTCACTCACCTGGAAGACGGCAGGAGCCTCCCAGCCAGTCCCCTCCATTCCCTCTTGCCCACTCTTGCTTATTGTCACTTCCCCGGGGAAGTCTCTCCCATTGACTAGGCCAGAATCATAGTTATATGTTTTCTTGGTCCATGTATTTCTCATTTTTCACATTTATGATTTTATATTTGTTTGATTAATTATCTTTCTCCTCTACAAGTCTGTAAGGTCCAGGAGGGGAGGATAAAGAACCATGTCTGTTGTTGTATCTCTTGCACCTATCCTAGTGTCAGACACCTGGTAGGCACTGAATAAATATTACTTGAAGAAAAAAAAAGAAGGAAGAGATTATTACTTACCATGCTATTACTGAAATCCGATTTTCTTGTATCACTCCCTCACTCAACTTTGAGTTTTTTGAGGACAGTGATTATGGTATTCAGCCTGACATAATGTTAGAATTTAGCAGTTTGTAGCCTAATTAATTAATTAATGGCCAGTTACTAATGAGCTGATAACTCTAACTCCAATGTTGATTTCTAAGAGATTTCCCCTCCCATCACAAAGGCAAGTCCACCATGGTATATGAAAAGCATTTCTAAAGAATTTGCCGCATAAGACTGGAAAAAACATATATATATTTCATCAGTAGATCAGTAGGGAAGTGACTAAAAACTACCTTACAGCTGTAAAAAAAAAAAAAAAAAACCGAGAGGATTTTCTTTCGTGTACGGATAGAGAACTACCTCCGAGATACATTAAGTGAAAAAAGCAAAGCAAGATGTAAAACAGGGAGAATAGGCTGCTACTATTTGTATCTCAAAAAAAAAGGGGAAGGCTAGAAAAAGAATATACATTTGTATTTGTTATATATGCATAGAAAGACTCTGTCTGGGAAGTTATACAAGAAACTGGTATCATGAGTTGCTTCTAGCCAGAGGAACTGGGTGGCTAGGGGACAGATGTACAAGGAGGACTTTTCACAGTATGCCCATTTGTGTTTCTTGTATTTTAAACCATCTCAATGTATTGCCTTTAACATTTTTTTAAAAAAATACTTTGTTCTAAGTAATTAATTACTCCTTTTAGAAAGTTTCTAAATTTTTTAACTCCTTTTTTCTTATGTTCTAGGCAAAACCTATGTGGGTCTAAAAATTGTTCAGGCCCTCCTAACCAATGAGTCCGTGTGGCAAATTAGCCTCCAGAAGTTCCCCATCTTGGTTGTGTGTTACACGAATCATGCTTTGGACCAGTTTCTGGAAGGTAATGTCTGTAGGCAAAATTGTTCTCTAGCAAGATGTTTATAGTTGAACCATTGGCAACTTTAGTAACTTTCTACTTACTGGTCTTTGAATAAAGTCCACATCCTTATCGTGACCTACAAGGCTGTGTGTGATCTGTTCCGGCCAGACTCTGAACCATCGCCTGCTTCTTACTTTATTCTCCCTAACTCCAGCGGCACTGATTATCTTCAATCCTTGAATTCCTTTAGCTTCTCTCTTGGCTCATGCTCTTCCCTGCCCGGTATGTACTTGTTTCCCTCTCCCTCTTTCTTCATCTTGAGCTCATCCAGCCTGGCTGGCTCCAGCTCATTCTTACAGTCTCACCTTAAATCTCTCTTCTTCAGATGGACTTTCTCTATTTCCCCAAACAAAGTTAAGTCTCCTTTTGCAGTTTTTCTTTTTTTGTAGTCTGTTTTATGTGTCTCTACTCTAGATGATAAACACCATAAGGGCTGGTCATTTTCTTGCTGCATTCACAGATCCTGGCACATACTAGACACTCAAATACTAATTGTATTAATGAATAAATAAATACATGCTTTTCCTTTTGCTTAAGATAATTATTTTCCATTCTTCTACACCCCCGTTCACTTAGATAAATCTTCTTTATTATTAGAGTCTCAGTTTAAATATTAGATCCTCAAAAACAGATCCCCACCCCTCCACCCAGATTAGGTAAGGTCCCCTGCTATCCACTGATGACATCATGTACTTAGAGTACTTACTACACTTATCACTGTTGTAGTAAGTTGTTTAATGAGTATCTTCTCTGCTAGACTGTAAGACATGGGAACAAATCAGGAACTGAGTCTGTGTTTTTACTGCTATATCTTCAGAACTTGGCACATGCCTGGAACATATAAGCAATTGGTATATCTGCTGAGTGAATAATGATTAACATTTACTGAGTGGTTGCTCTGTGCGGGGCCCTAGCTAGGAGATATAAAGATATTCCTTCCCTTATCCAGACTGTAGCCCTATAAGGAAGATATTGCTGCCTCCAAATCACAAAGAAACTAAGACTCAAGTAACTTGCCCCAGATTACACAGCACTAAGTGGTATAGCCAAGATTTGAGTCCCCTATTGTCTGATTCCAAAGCCAGTGCTATTAAGCACTATGCTTTACTGCTCTGCAGGTCACATCTTCTCTGGGGCCTTCTCACTCGTTAATGGGATACATTTCCTGTAAGCACAAGTTTGTTCCCTAAGGGACCAGCTGAGACAAGATCCCAAACACACATAGCTTTCACCTGAGAGAACCCAGCATAGCTCCTCTCTACCCTATCATACTCCACTTTACTCCACAGGCATCTACAAGTGTCAGAAGACCAGCATCGTGCGGGTGGGTGGAAGGAGCAACAGCGAGGTCCTGAAGCAGTTCACCCTGAGGGAGCTGAGGAACAAGCGAGAGTTCCGCCGCAACCTCCCCATGCACCTCCGAAGGGCCTACATGAGTGTGAGTCCCAGCTCTGGAATATCTCAAGGGGACCTAAACAAGATAGCAGTGGCTTTCTGGGTAGGCAGCCCAGTGTAGATATAGAGGCTCCTCAAAGCTCTGAAGGAAGCAGGTTCCTTTCGGCATTCCATTCTGCTGATCTCTTGACATGACCTTTGCCCCAACAATCCAAGCTGGAGAAAAGACAAAGAAGCGCACACTGCCCCTCCCCACCCCTGCCAGGACCTTAAAGTTCCTTCCCCCAAACCACCGACAGCACTTCTACTTACAGCCCATTGTGAGGGAAATATGACCAACCAAAAATCTGAGTTCTAATTACTAAGGAAAAGAGAGAAGCCAGGCATGGTAGTACATGTCTGTAATTCCAGCTATTCAGGAGGCTGAGGAGGGAGGATCGCTTGAGCCCAGGAGTCTGAGGCTGCAGTGAGCTATGATTATGTAACTGCACTCCAACCTGCACAACCGCGTAAGACCCTGATTTTTAAAAAAAAGAGAACAGATACTGTGAGGCTTGAAGTCTCTGCCACAGTATCCTTGGCCTGTTTTTCTGTTGTACGTGTTGAGCATCCAAAATCCAGAATGCTCGAAAACCCAAAACTTTTTGAGCACCAACATGGTGTTCAAAAGAAAGACTTATGGGGATCATTTCAGATTTTGGATTTTCAGACTTGGAAGGCTCACCCAGCAAGTATAAATGCAAATATTCCAAAATCAAAAAAAATCCAAAATCTGAAACACTTCTGGTCTCAAGCATTTTGGATAAGGGATACTCAACCCGTATTGTTCCTTTTTCTTATTGTGTCCTTTTCTTACTGACTGGTACGAGTCTTTTTAGAAATTTTGGATACTAATCCTTTGGTTTCAAGACCACAATAATGTGCCTTGGGAAATTGCTTTGTCGACTGATCTATTTATTTATTCTCCCTTCTTGCTGTTCCTGTCTTAGCTTTGTTTTCCCACAAGGCAGGGTCTGAGTTTGGGGGATAATGGTATTTCCTCATCATTTCTTCCCCTCTATTCTTGGCAGATTGTGACACAGATGAAGGAGTCAGAGCAAGATCTTCATGAAGGGGCCCGGACCCTGGAGTGCACCATGCGCGGAGTCCTACGGGAACAGTTCCTGGAGAAGTACATCTCCCCGCAGCATTGGGAAAGCCTCATGCGTGGACCTGTGCAGGTAGGGGTCATCCTGGGTGGCATAAATATCTCCCTTGCCTCAGGACTAGGAGGGAGCCTCCAACAGAAGCAGTCATCCAAAGCTTTAGTTGTTTGGTAAACTGAGGCCGCTACAATGTGAAAAGTTCCCTTTCATGATGAGAAGAAGCTGAGTGTACTGGTTTGAAACAAGACTCTCGAATTAGACGTCAGGGTTTGAGTCCTGGCATTGCTCTGGGCAAGTTACCTTATTTTTCAGTGCCTGCTTCCTCTTTTATAAAGTGGGGATAATAAGAATTAAGCGGAACCATATGCAATTGCCAATATTTATAAATTTGACTTGCAGAAATGGTAATTTCTTATAAATCAGCTTAATTCTTATAGGATTATTTGGATAAATAAGTCAATATTTGTAAACCTCTTAATTTAATCAATGTGCTATTAGTGTTTATTAAGTGAAATAAACAAAATTATAACCAGAGGCAACCTAGCACATATAGAGAGCTTGGGAGCTGGGCACAGTGGCTGTAGCCTGTAGTCCCAGCTACTCAGGAGGCTGAGGTGGTAGGATCACTTGAGGCCAGGAGTTCAAGACCAGCCTGAGTGATATAGTGAGACCCCATCTCAAAAAAAAGAGAGAGAGGTTGGGGGTTGGTGGACCTCAGTCATGCAGACTGTGTGACTTGGGCCAATGTGATCCTCAGCAATCAGATAGGGATAATAATGATACCTGCCCTCAAAGGATATTGTAAGAAGTAACTGAGACAATCTCTGTAAAGTGGCTGGCCAGGAACCCAGTGAAATGTTAGCTCTATTATCATTGGGTTGGTGATTTCTAGGGTTATAAACCCAAAAGCTTAGAGAGGTCAATCAGGTCTTATAAATAAGTGAAGCAGTCTAGATGTGAAACATTAGGAAGTAGAAAGGAGTGTGGCAAACTGAAAAAGGAGTGGCAGCAACCCAGCTCCAGTCATTTGTTGCCGTTCACTAATGGGATGGCTCGTGGTTGCCATAGCTCCTGATTTTGTCAAGAGAGGCTGGAAACGTAATAATTTTTAAAATTCTATCAAGTCATGTTAAATGTTCCAGTTGCCCAAAGGATGCCAGTTTGCAACCTCTGAATTTTTGATCCTTTGAAGAGACCCTGCCTTCACATTGGTTGTCACAGAATCCTTGTGAATGATAATTCTTCCTTCCTCAGGATGGTGAATGGGTTTCCTTCCAGCGTTCGAAGCAGTCCATGATGTTGGAGTGGCTGGGTCTTGGTGTTGGTTCTTTCACCCAAAATGTTTCTCCAGCAGGACCTGAGAATACAGGTAAGAAGTGCATGTCTTCCTAGAATCACATCTTAAGGTAGAATATGGTAAAGACCAGAACACTAGGACTTAAGAGTAATGCCCAGAATACATAAAGAGCTGTGAATCAACCCGAGAAAGACAAATAGCTTAATACAAGGAAAACAAAGAAAAGACTTTTAACAGGCACATCACAAAATAGGAAATCCTATTGTTCAGTAGACATATGAAAAGTGCTAATTAGAAACTAGGGGAATTAAAACCACAATGAGATACTATTACATGCCCACCAGATGGGCAAAAACTTTAAAATTTAATATAATCCCATGTTGATGAGAATGTGGAGCAGTGGGAACTCTGATATACTTCTAGTGGTGATATTTCAATTGGTACAACCACATTATGATAGCAGAAAAACAGAAATCAGATGTCCATCAACATTTCTATAATGGATGGATCAATTTCAGTCTACTCAGATAATGAAATACTGTACAATAGTGAAAAGGAATGAATCATAGCATATAGAGCAACATACATGAATCTAAAAACATGCTGAATGAAAAAGGCAAGTTACAGAAAAATACATACACTAGACAATGTGTTATTTAGAGATATATAGTATGTATGTGGTAACATTATTTTCTTTTAAAAGGG
>NW_012150219.1:785301-808512 GCF_000956105.1 Propithecus coquereli | reverse complement strand
CATATAACAAAAAGTATTTAAGGAAACCTAAATCTTCCTTCTCCTCTCATTCCTCCCAGTTTTCTTTCCCAGAAGTAACTACTTAAACCCTTGGGAATGTCTTTATGCCTCTGAGCTCTTGTAGGTGCCCTTTTCCATCCCTTGGCTTCAAGAGTCTGTCTCCATTTCTGTCCTGCCTATTTTCCTTTCTTAGCCCAGGCAGAAGGGGAGGAGGAGGAAGAAGGAGAGGAGGAGGGCTCGCTGATAGAGATCGCAGAGGAGGCCGACTTGATTCAAGCAGACCGGGTGATTGAGGAGGAAGAGGTGGTGAGGCCGAGGCGTCGGAAGAAGGAAGAGAATGGGGCAGACCAGGAGTTGGCTAAAATGCTTCTGGCCTTGAGGCTAGACCACTATGGCCCCGGGACAGAAGCTGGACAGGAGCAAGCTGCAGGAGAGTGGAAGGTAAACTCACTTCTTTGGGGCCCCTGAAAGCCCCAACAGAATGGGAAACTAGAGTTCAGTTATTACTGCCAGGTGGTTGTGGGTTAGACTCTGTTGAAAGAGGCCCGAGAGTGTTCTGACCACTTCAGGTTTCCCCCTCTTCTAATACAGTATATTCACTTCCTTCTCACAATTAGCTAATATACCCATACTACAACCTACCCCTCAGTATAAAAATGGGTCTGATTCCCCAGGGTATAAAAATTACAGCTCTTCATGAAGTGGAAGATTGGAAAATTCCACTAAAGTGGAATTCTTAGAAATTCCACTAGCGGGCTTTTTCCCTTGTGAAATCCTTACCTGGGCCCCCTCCTCCCCTGCAACCTTCCCCAGCGCCCCGCCCCGCAGCTGCCGCCCTCATAAATCACCTGTAGCAATTAATGTACCAGGCTGTAAAGTAGCTTAGGACCCTGCCTCACTAAAGTTAACCCTGTTGTAACCGTGCCCCTCCCCCTTAAACAGAGTGTATAAAAGACTGCAATGCTCTTTGTCTGGTGCTCAGAATTTGGGGAGACCAAATTCCCTTCTGGGCCAATTGCCGGCCAGCGTGAAGTATAAAACATGTTTTGCCAAAATCTCTGAATATATCTCTCGGTCTATTCCCAATCAGCCCTGCCGTAACATTCAGAGGGGCCTTGGCAAGAAATGTCAACTTACAAAGACAGGAAGCAGGTAGCCAACTGCTTCTCTAGAACGTTTAGAAGAATTTAACACATATGAGTCGGGTCAAATACTTAACCAAACACTTTATGATCTCAGAGCTTTGTGCCTTCAGGGGTGTTATTTTTTCTACTTCGATTAAGTCTGTGAACGTACGTTAAGATTTTAGAGGATTAAAGTAAAACAATGAAGGAGACCCTCCAGGCTAGATGGAATACTCATCCTTCATTCACCCTGGAATTTGACACTAAACCATGCCATGTATTACTATGACGATAGAGGACTAGGTACTCAAAATAACAATTTGTAAACCTCATTGACAATTAGCAGCTTTCAAGGGCAACTTTGGTTACAGTTTTCGCCCGAATGCTGGCTTTCACCTGATCTAGTTCAGTTCAGCATCACTACATGTGGTGGGCAGAGCCATCATCTCAATCCCTGGAAGCATGAACCGGACATCTCTCTGCCATGTGGCATCAGGAGGAGTGGGTTTATTTGGTTTTGAAGCGGGGGAAAGTCTCTAATGTGGTGAAATCTGTCTCATATACCAATCTTTCTAAAAGTTCGTGGCCTCAGACTCAGTGACAGAGCCAGGAGAGAGCGTTTCTCATAAATAGTGCCTTTCACTCTGGCACTGTTAAAGGTCCTGTGTTGATACAATGGCATTAGGACCACTTTAGCAGGCCCTGTGGCAAGTCCTGTGCTCAGTACCAGTTGTTAGACACTGGTAGTACAGCATTCAACAGGAGAGACCCACCCCCACTACTTTCATGACACATACATTTTAGGAATGAGAAACAGACTATGGTCAAAAGATGTCTAATGATAACTAGTGCCAGCACTATTGTGCTTTCCATGCATTTACTTCTTCAGTAAAGCCAACAATCCTATGAAGAGGTACTGTTATTATTCCCGTTTATAGAAGGGGATGCTGAGGGACATAGAGGTTAAGTAACTTGCTCTACATCCCACAACCTAAAGAGGTAGGGTGTGGCTCTGAACCCAGGCAAACTGGCTCCAGAGCCCTTGTTTAACCACTGCAACGGAATAGCTGTTGGGACAGTGAGACACTTGAAGTTCATCAGGCATGGCAGCCTCTTTTCTTATGTGCTGCGGCCCCCACCTTGGGCATAGAACTAGGCCTGCCTCTGCTCAGATGGCTCCTTGCCTGGTATTGATGTCTACAGATCCAGCGCAAACAGAAAAAGAAAATGAAGAATAAAGTAAAGGATGAGCTTCGTAAACTGAACGCCATGACCAAGGCCGAGGCTGATGAGATCCAGGACATCTGGCAGCTGGACCTCAATTCTCGCTGGCAGCTTTATAGGTACTGTGCCCCATGCCCAGCCAGCCCAGCCCAGCCCCTGTAATTTCCCCAGGAGCTGCTTTTCTGCTCCCAGAACACCCCCCTCCCCCCCACCCTCGACACTTGTAGTAATGTTAACTAGTTGAGCACCACCACTGAGCTGAGTGCCAGGGATGCAGCCGTGGCTAGAAAAGACACTTGCTTTACCTTCATGAAGCTTAAGAGTCATCCAAGGAGACAAATTAATCACATAATTCCACAAATAAAAAGTTACAAATGGGCATAAACACTAAGAAAGAAAAGAACAGAGAGTACTAAGAATATTACATGGGCTCTAAGCTAGTCTGGTATCCAGGAAAGTAGCCTTGGAGGCAACATCTGAAGGATGAGCAGGTATTATCAAGGTCAATGGAAAGGGGGAGCAGATGGGGGTCAAGGGGACCACATAGCTAAAGGCCAAGATGGGGGGGAGCCTGGCTGTCTGAGAAACTGAAGGAAGGCAGCCAGCTCAGCTGTGGTGCAGAGAGAGGTGGCCAGTGAGGTTGGAGGAGAGGGGGGCAGGGGCTGGACTGGGCAGGGCCTCACATGGCTGAGGTGAGGAGCATGGATTTTATCTGAAGAGCAGCAGAAAGCCATTGGAAGATTTTGCAGCAGAGTAGTGACACTATCTATTTTACTTGTGAAATGTACTCTGTGGAGAATTAGGCAAGGGGAGGGGACTCAGGCAGGGATGGTACAGGAAAAAGTTAATGAGAAATTCTTCGTGAAGCTTTTGAAGTCTTATTCTTTTCCTAATAGTTAACCTTTGTTCCTTATCCCAGCCCCTTCCGTAGCTCCTGACCACTTTGCACATCTTTTTGTTGGGCATTTTGGACTTTGGAGTCTCTGTCCATCTGGGTCTCTCCCTTCTCCTTCCCCACTGTCGCTGTGGCCTGTAAGCTCCTAAGGGGTTCAGGGTTCACTTCATACACCGGGCACACTGAAGGGGGTTCCTCCACCTTCTCAAAGAGCACATGGCTTCCTTTCCCTGGTTCTTCCCATTCTCCAGGCTGTGGCTACAGATGTACCAGGCCGATACCCGCCGGAAAATCCTCAACTATGAACACCAGTACCGCACATCAGCAGAGAGACTGGCTGAGCTGAGACTCCAGGAAGACCTCTACATCCTTAAAGATGCCCAGGTTGTAGGAATGACAACCACAGGTAAGAGAGTGTGGGGAAATTTACCTGTTCCAACCAAGTTCACTTTGGTGCCAAGATTCTGATAGATTATCTAGGGCAGTAAAGAGAAGCTTCTTTAGTAGGTTAGAGGAAAATACCATGAAAAGCTATTGTAAGTAACCCATATTTTGGGAACTCTTGGCGAAATTCACCCACTTGGCTTTTCTGAGTTTGAAACCCCAACAGTGACCCACGTGAGTATGATGCTCTGGAGACCACCCAGCACGCGTTCTCTCACTTGATGGCCACCACAGCTCTGGATGAATATGAGGCCTCAGTTGTCACTGACCCAGGTTCAGGAAAGGTTCAAAAGGGGACTCCTAGAGGACCAGTGACCCTGTGGGTGCTGTGCCTCAGCTCAGAGGAGACTCCGTCTTCTTTCCTCACTTGAGGTGCTGCCAAATACCGTCAGATCTTACAGAAGGTGGAGCCTCGGATTGTCATAGTGGAAGAAGCTGCCGAAGTCCTTGAGGCCCACACTATCGCCACGTTGAGCAAAGCTTGCCAGCACCTCATTCTGATTGGGGACCACCAGCAGGTAAATTAGGAGCCCTGGGAAGAGGGGCTGGCTTTAGGGGGTGGGATCAGAAAGGAAGACCCTAGCCTCTCTGCTTCAGTCCTCAAGCTTGTTAGTGGCTTTTTATGATTCCTTTCCCTCGACTCCCACGTTCAATCTAAGAATAGGTGCTGTTAGATTTGGAGTGTATTTTAGAGGTAGCATCATCTATTTCTCCCATTCCTTCTGCTATTTTCCTAGTCACTGTAGCCTCTTAAGTGGACTGTTACAACAGCATGCGCCCCGGGCTCCCTGCTTCCATTTTCGCTGCCCCCTAATCCATTCTCCATAAAGGAGCCAAAGTGAATTTTAAAAAAAAAAGGTAGATCAGATCATGTCACTTCCCAGCTTAAAACTCTCCAGTGGTTTCCCATTGCACTTAATATAAAAATCAAGCTTCTTAAAGTGGCCTGCAAAGGCTGATGTGATCAGATTTCAGCCTGTTTCTCTGACTCCATCTCATTTGTTCATGGTGTTTCTACGCCCTCAGGGCTGGCTCGTCCAGTGACTGAATAACTGGCAACTTCCTCCATGCTGGCGTCTACTCAGATGTCACTGTTCAGAGAGGCCTAGCTAAAAAACAAAACCCAACTTTAGACACTCTCTCACATCCCCCTTAGTTCTATTAATCCTTAACTCTTGTCACTACTAATCCTTAAGCCGTCAGCACCTAGAATAGTACTTGGCACTTAGGAGGCACTCAGAAACCATTTGCTGGATGGATGGACGGATGGATGGATGGACGGATGGATGGTTAAAATACGTTTTCAGTGGAGAATTCTCAGCCATGTTTCTCCTCTTAGCTGCGGCCCAGTGCCAACGTGTATGATCTGGCCAAGAACTTCAACCTTGAGGTGTCCCTTTTTGAACGGCTAGTGAAAGTGAACATTCCCTTTGTCCGGCTGAATTACCAGGTGAGAAGCTGGGCCTCTGTTATTTCCAAATGCCCAGGAAAAGGCTCCTAGGAACCTGTCAACTGCCAGCAAGAGAGTTGTCATAAAAAATAAAACTGATTTAGTCATGAAGTGACTCTGTCAAACTTACTGTTTTCTGTTTTAAAATACCATAGTATTTTGTTGAGTTTTTGTTGAAGCTATTTATATTATGCTCTTTCTCCCAATTATTCTTTTCAAATTGACTGCCCTAGATTTTCTACCAGCAACGTAGTCTTTAGAGAAATTGTCCATTTGTCCTCTGCCCATGTTTCTACTGACATACATGTGTTGTTTCAGCACCGCATGCGCCCTGAAATTGCCCGCCTTTTGACCCCCCACATTTACCAGGATCTGGAGAATCATCCTTCAGTTCTTAAGTATGAGAAGATTAAGGTGAGTCTGTCTTACCTGATCTTTCTTTGACAGTGTCAGCAACCTAGAAGGCTGTATTTTCCTCAAGATGAAAAAAGGCTTTCGGAAGGGAATAGAGCCAGCTTTTTAAAAAGCTGGTTATTAGGAAGAGGAGTGGTATAGAGATTGAGAATACAGGCTGGGCGCGGTGGCTCACACCTGTAATCCCAGCACTCTGGGAGGCCGAGGCAGGTGGATCGCTCAAGGTCAGGAGTTCAAGACCAGCCTGAGCAAGAGCGAGACCCCGTCTCTACTAAAAATAGAAAGAAATGATCTGGACAACTAAAAATATATATAGAGAGAGAAAAAATTAGCCGGGCATGGTGGCGCATGCCTGTAGTCCCAGCTACTCGGGAGGCTGAGGCAGAAGGATTGCTTGAGCCCAGGAGTTTGAGGTTGCTGTGAGCTAGGCTGACGCCACGGCACTCACTCTAGCCTGGGCAACAAAGCGAGACTGTGTCTCAGAACAAAAAAAAAAAGAGAATACAGACCTGGGTTTCTGAATCCCAGCTCTGCCACTTAGTAGCTGTGTAACCTTTAGCAAGTTATATAAGAATTCTGAGTATCAAGATCTTCTGAACCACGAGAATAATGGCCCCTGCCTCACACCATGACTCGTTGAGGAGGTAATGGTTGTAAAGCAGTCAGCACAGTGCTCACTGCTCAATGAGTTAGCTGCTCTGCCATCGACTTCATTGTCATAGCAGCTGCTTGTTCCCTTGGTTATAATGTTTGGATTGTGGGTGGCTTTTTTAAATATTAATATTATTAACAAGTATCTTAAAAACTAAAACAGATATAAATTCTTTATCCATTTCATAATTTGCCATGGCCTCAAAATAAAGCACGTCGTGACTAACTTCAGAATTAAAGGTAGTGATGCGGAGGGTACAAAAACCTTCCGAGCTCTCTCTGGAGCAGGGGCCAATGCACGTGAAGGAAGGAAGAAAAACAAGTGCAATGGGTGAACCTTCTAACATGCCAGTTCTTTTCCTTTTCAGGGGGTGTCTTCCAACCTTTTCTTTGTAGAACACAACTTTGCTGAACAGGAAATCCAAGAAGGCAAAAGCCATCAGAACCAACACGAGGCTCGCTTTGTGGTAGAGCTATGCAAATATTTCCTGTGCCAGGAATACCTGCCTTCCCAGATCACCATCCTCACCACCTATACTGGGCAGCTCTTCTGCCTGCGCAAACTCATGCCTGCCAAGACATTTGCTGGCGTAAAGGTCCACGTCGTGGATAAATACCAAGGGGAAGAGAATGACATCATCCTCCTCTCACTAGTGCGGAGCAACCAGGAAGGCAAGGTGGGTTTTCTCCAGATATCCAACCGCATCTGCGTGGCCTTGTCCCGAGCCAAGAAGGGGATGTACTGCATCGGGAACATGCAGATGCTGGCCAAGGTGCCCTTGTGGAGCAAGATCATCCATACACTTAGAGAGAATAATCAAATAGGCCACACGCTCCGGCTCTGCTGCCAGAACCACCCCGATACCCACACCTTAGTATCCAAAGCTTCTGATTTCCAAAAAGTGCCTGAAGGAGGCTGCAGCCTGCCTTGTGAGTTCCGGCTGGGTTGTGGGCACGTCTGTACCCGTGCCTGCCACCCTTATGACTCTTCACACAAGGAGTTCCAGTGCATGAAACCATGCCAAAAGGTCATCTGCCAGGAGAGGCACCGGTGCCCCCTTGTTTGCTTCCAGGAGTGTCAGCCTTGTCAGGTGAAGGTGCCCAAAACCATTCCTCAGTGTGGCCATAAACAAATGGTCCCTTGTTCCATGCCTGCATCAGATTTCTGCTGCCAAGAGCCTTGCCCCAAGGTTCTGAGATGTGGGCACAAATGCAGCCACCCATGTGGTGAGGATTGTGTGCGGTTGTGTTCAAGAATGGTCACCGTGAAACTCAAGTGTGGGCATAGCCAACAGGTGAAATGTGGTAACGTGGAGGACCTAGCATATGGTTTGCCAGTCAAGTGCACTACCAAATGTGGCGCCATCTTGGACTGCGGGCATCCTTGCCCAGGTTCCTGCAACAGCTGCTTCGAAGGGCGCTTCCATGAGCGCTGTCAACAACCCTGTAAGCGCCTGCTCATCTGCTCACACAAGTGCCAGGAGCCATGTATTGGCGAGTGCCCGCCCTGCCAGCGGACCTGTCAGAACCGCTGCGTCCACAGCCAATGCAAGAAGAAGTGTGGGGAGCTGTGCAGCCCCTGTGTGGAACCCTGTGTCTGGCGCTGCCAGCACTACCAGTGCACCAAACTCTGCTTTGAGCCCTGCAACCGACCCCCATGCTATGTGCCTTGTACTAAGCTGCTGGCTTGTGGCCACCCCTGCATTGGTCTTTGTGGGGAGCCATGCCCCAAGAAATGCCGTGTCTGCCACGTGGAAGAGGTCACCCAAATCTTCTTTGGCTCTGAGGATGAACCTGATGCCCGCTTTGTGCAGCTGGAAGACTGCAGCCACATCTTTGAGGTGCAAGCCCTAGACCACTACATGAATGAGCAGGGTGACGAAATTGCCATCAAGTTGAAAGTCTGCCCTATCTGCCAGGTGCCTATCCGCAAAAACCTGAGGTATGGAACCAACATAAAACAGCGGCTGGAAGAGATTGAAATCATCAAGGAAAAGATCCAGGGCTCAGCGGGGGAAATCACAACCAGCCAGGAACAGCTTAAGGCCCTGCTGGAGAGGAAGAGTCTCCTCCACCAGCTGCTTCCTGAAGACTTCCTAATGCTAAAGGAGAAGCTGGCCCAGAAAAATCTGTCAGTGAAGGACCTGGGCCTGGTTGAGAATTATATCAGCTTTTATGATCACCTGGCCAACCTGTTGGAGTCCCTGAAAAAGGTGCATGTCTTAGAACAAGAAAAAGTGAGGACTCGACTAGACCAGGTCCACGCATGGCTGGCCAAGAAGCGCTTGAGCTTCAGCAGCCAGGAACTGAGTGACCTCCAAAGTGAAATCCAGAGACTCACATACCTGGTGAACCTCCTGACACGCTGCAAGATGGCACAGGGGAAGGTGACAGGTAGGCTAGCAGCAGAGATCCTTAGTATCCGGCATATCCTTGAGAAAACGTGTAAGTTCACCCAAGAGGATGAACAGCTTGTGCAGAAAAAGATGGAAGCTCTGAAAGCCACCCTTCCCTGCTCTGGCCTGGGCATCTCAGAGGAAGAGCGAGTGCAGATCGTCAAGGCCATGGGTTATCCTCGTGGTCATTGGTTCAAGTGTCCCAATGGCCATATCTATGTGATTAGCGATTGCGGGGGAGCCATGGAGAGGGGAACGTGTCCAGACTGTAAGGAGGTGATTGGCGGCTCACATCATACTCTGGAAAGAAGCAACCAGCTTGCTTCTGAGATGGATGGAGCCCAGCATGCTGCCTGGTCTGATACGGCCAACAACCTGATGAACTTTGAGGAGATCCGGAGGATGATGTAGGAAGATGCTGCACACTGCTGCCTTTTGCCCCGGCCACCATATGGCTGGGCTCGGCTCCCTTATGAAGGAACCGAAGTTTGTTTTTTATTATTATCCTTTAGTATTAGCATCTATTTAAGGATCCACTTTTAGGGCTTGCCCACATGTTTCTAGATTTACCCCTGCGCTAGAGTAAGCACTTTACCTCCAGAACTGAGAGCAAAGTTAACAGATCTCACCTTTTTCTCTTCTGCAAGTTAGTGGACAGACTCCCTGAAACATGTTTGGGGTTTCCACCTGGGGCCACCTAGTGCTATCTCTGGGTGCTTACTTAGTCAGATATTCTACGGTGTCCCCCAGGCACAGAGTGTAAGCTTGGTGAAGCTGATTGATTCTAATCGCCAGGCCTTAACTTGCAGGCTAACTCTCATTCTAACAGCGGCCCAGAGGAGTTGTTCATGAACTGCTTATCCCTTCAAGGAGCACAAAAATCCCTCCTGCCCTCCTCAGGCACCCTCCCTCCAGGAGGCATGTAATAAGACAAAGACTTTACCAACTCGCCCTGACCCAGTTACATACTCACTGAGAGGGGAAAGTGGGTCTGCCCACATCTGGGAGCTTATGCAGCAGGCCCAGGCTAACTAAGGAGTGACCCCTGTACCCTTTCCTGTGACTTGCACTTTGGGATGGTGGAGGTTTCTTTACCCGCCATAGGAGAGGTTCCGATAGTAGTGCTGGTCCCCCTGGGCCCTGAATGGAGTTGAACTCGCATTCAGTACCAGCAGCACCTATCCCAAGTGTGATCCTCCATCCCAACACCCTCGCGCGGCTTTCGCCTGGGCAGGTTTAGCATGCCAGCAGCTTCTGCAGGCCCCAGACCCAAGCCAGAAGCCAGCTCCAGGCCTGCGCCTGCGTACGCGTTTCCTCGGTCCAGTGTTCCTTAGAACAGACACTTTAGGTATCTCAGGTCCTTTCTAATGTTGGCAAGAAAAAAGTCCCTTTCCTATGTATGCCATTTTTCCTTTTTTGTCTTTACTATGCACTTTAGCCTATAAAGCCGATTAATAAAAATGATGATTGAGAAAATCATGATCCATGTCTGTCCTCAACTTTTAGAAGCTCCGGCAGCTGAAGACAACAAGGATGGGGACAGAGCAGGTGCTTCCTATGATGACACCATTCTGTTTTTGTGGCATGGCTTTTTTATTTATTTAGCTGGTGAGCCCATTTCTACCTGTGGTAAAAAAATTTTTTTCGACTTGTACAAAAAGGTATAAATGACGTCTCCTTCCCCAGAGACAACCCTGTTAGCTTCATGAGTCCTCCCAGACATAATCTACACATATGCAATGTATATCCCTTAAAAAAAATACACAGGCTGGGTACAGTGGCTCATGCTGGTAATTCTGGCACTTTGGGAGGCCAAGGAAGGAAGATCACTCGAGCCCGGGAGTTTGATCACCTGAGCAACATAGCCAGACCCTGTATCTACAAAATATAAAAAAATCAGCTGGCTGTGGTGGCGTGCACCTGTAGTCCCAGCTACTCAGGAGGCTGAGGCAGGAGTATCCCGAGCCTGAGTTTGAGGTTGTAGCGAGCTATGATCATGCCACTGCACTCTAGCCTGGGCAACAGGGTGAGACCCTGTTTTAAAAAAAAAGTACACAGTTCTGCATTTGGTTTTTTTAGCCTAATGGCCTGCTGTCTATAAAGTGCATAAAGACATTAAGTCTGAACTGCACTCTATCGTGCAGTTGTGCCATTATTTTCTGAATTGGACCCTCTGTTGGTGACTGTTAGATGCAGCCTGAATGAATAGCTTTGTTTTGTTTTTTTAATTGCAGAATATTACAGGGGTACAAACGTTTAGTTTACATATATTGCCTTTGCACTGCCCAAGTCAGAGCTACAAGTGTGCCCATCCCCCAGACAGTGCGCAACGTACCCATTAGGTGTGAATTTACCCATCCCCTCCTACCCACTCCCACCTGCCCGACACCCGATGAATGTTACTTCCTTATGTGCGCTTAGGTGTTGATCAATTACTACCAATTTGATGGTGAGTACATGTTGAATGAATAGCGTTGAACACACTGTTTAGTGTCTAGGGTATGTGCTACTGGGTAACTATTATAATTTCTAAGCTGCAGGGGTGGAGTCCATGTACACCCTGAAATTATATGTAACATGAACTGCAGTTTTCCCAAGGCATGTCCCATAGCTTTCATCTAATTATCAAAGGGGCCTGTGAATCAGAAAAGGATGAGAACCACCATTCTACAGAGTAAAAGCAGGTTTTTACAGCAAGGAGCTAATTTGTGGCGTCAGGGCTCCTGTCCCTCTGAGCGTCCACTTCTCCGGCAGCACTTCCACAGCGTAACAGTGAGAGTCAGGGCGTAGGTTCAAGTAGATGGTGGTTTCAAAAACCTGAACTCCTAGTGGTGCAACTCTGGAAAGTTAGTCTTTCCCAAGCCTCTCTCTCTGTATTGGAAAGATGGGGATAACACTACCTGCCACAAAGGAGTACAGTGAGTTGAATGAGACATCGCTCAGCACACAGAATGTCTGGCACACAGTGGGTGATCAGTAAATGATAGCTCTCAGTTCTGCAACATCAACAGAGGAGAACTTTTTGTTTTTGTTCTTTAAGAGATGGGGGTCTCACTATGTTGCCCAGGCTGGAAGAGAACTTCTAACGAGAATTTCCTCATTCCACACCCAGCCTCTCTACAAGCATAAAGATTATGCATTCCAACTGTATGTGGCAGTGCCAAGCTAGCAGACTGGGGGAAGACCTTGTCATTGAGGAAGAGACGGTAAGAAGATATAGAATTAGATTGTTTTTTTCCTCCCCCCCAAAAAATACAGCTTCCATTTGGTATATTATATGAAAGCTAATCAGCAAGAAGGGAGCCTTCCTTGGCTGATGGACAGAGATGCTTAGGAAATAGCTACGTACCACCACCACTCCCAACTTTTTTTTTAATGCACAAATAACAGCCTTAAAAAATTTTTTTTTTACAAACGGAGAAAAGATAGACCAAGCCAAAATGACTTCCCACAGGGAAGGGATTTAAGGGCGGCCCCACGAACTTCTTCAGGCATCCTTGGCTACTTCCTCCTCTTGTATCTATTAAGAAAATCAGCAGAGTTAAGACCAGAAAGAGGAAAGAGAAGCTCCTTTTCCATGAAAGTTTCTTCTAATCCCAGTCACAACCTCTGGCCCTCCAAAACTGCCAACATCACCTGGATTTAGATTTAAAGTTTCCTCCTCGTCTCTGGTGGGGCAAGCCCAACTGCTTCCTTTCCTCAAAGGAAGGGCTGTGGGAGAGAAGATGAGACGCTGAAATGAGCAAGCTCTTGGACAAATGAGTGATGTCTCACCCCAACCCACCCAGCTCCCACACAAAGCAGCAGCGTCACTGAGATGCAGCATTTTTGGGGCCTAAGTCCTAAGCCTTTATGTGTTTCTGCCTGATAACATGAGTTGCTGGAAGTCGGGGCTCAGCTTTAAAACAAGATTGTAAGAGGCCTTTCTCCTGCGTATAATAAGATCACTTGGGAGTATGAGTCTGTCCCCGCCCTTGGGGTGGCAGAGGTGGGGCAGGACAACACATGCCCAAGAGCAAGCCAGGATTCTTTGGGGTCCACAGGACTGACCCTGAGATGTAAGACTTATCGCTCCCCTGAGAGAATATTCCACTTCTAAACCCAAAAATGTGCTATTTCACCTCCAAGGCAGGAATAGTAGTACCTTAACAGCTCTCTCCTGTTCTCACCATCGGCATGTGAGAACTGGGAGTGGGGAAGGAGAGAGACTTACAGCTTCCATCAGAAATCAAGAGTTCCATGATCATTTAAAATCCTACCCAGCTCGATACTGTTTCAGGGCCTTCTTGCTCGTGTTGGTGAGTTCTTCATCAAATACAGATTTCTTCCCCTGCTTTTGCTTCTTGGCTGTACACAGAGAGTATGGGTTAAATATGATCCTCTTTGGTCTAAGCTCCTAAATCCCCTTAAGCTCAGGGTAATGATTCCATATTCAGTGATGTTCTGGTGTCCAAACACTGCACTTCATTCTACCTTCACTGGTTCCTCCAAGGAGCAGTTAGTAAGGACTTAGGCTCCAGAGTCAGAAAGGCCAGAGTTAAAATCCTAGCTCTCCCCACCAACCAACCACAGGGTCACCCCATCCCCTGGACCAATAAAGGGACAGCTATACACACTGGTACATACTAATTAAAAGATGTGGGCTACTGTCATCATCCCTCAAATTTTGTCCCTGACCATAAGCACAGGTTTCAGGGAAAACCTCCCTACCAGCTCCCCCAGGCCTCCCATCCGCCTACCAGGGCCTCTTGCTGGCTCCTCCTCGGGCATCGCTCGGGCCCGCTTGGCTCTGCGATTCCTCTTGGCCAGCCGCTCGGCAAACATCTGTGCCTTCAGGATTTCAAACTGGGACCTCTCCTCCGCCTGGTGGGAAGGGGGAGCTGTGAGTGTGGAACAGACCAGGCCACTCCGACCCCTCCCATGGGGTGAGCCCAACTCCAAGGGAGGTGCCGCTCACCGTCATCTCCCCCTTTTTCTTGGCGTCCTTCATAAACTTTTTCCTTTTCTTCTTTCCTCTTAAGGCCAGGTCAAACTCCTGCAGAGCCTTGGCAACTGGTATAAGAAGAAAGCAGACTTCAGGGGCAATTTTATATCGTTCTTAAAACTCACAATAAGAAGTGCACATATTTTAAATTGGTACATAACAGCTTAAAATGAAAAGCAATAATCACTTTCTCTTCCAAAGATTACCTCCATCTCACTAAATAACATGCTTTTTCAACTATTTCTCACTTAATCCATTTCAGACCTTCATTATCTATTGACCTCCTGTTATGAAAATTGAGGATTTCGGTCACTTATATTTACTACTACTCCACAACTTCCCATCATATAGTTATAACTCTATTTTTAACATAGACATATAACATATACACCCTTAGTTTTTTGTTCCATAGTTCCTGAAATTGGTGATACAACCTCTATTTAGGGTAACTGTATAATCTCTAACAAAATTAAAAATACATATACCCTCTAACCTACAACTCTACTTTTAGGAATTTAGCCTGCTAGCCAAATATACTTGCTTAATTATAAAAAGGCAAATGTACAAGGTTATTCATTACATCACTTGCTCATAATTGCAAACTGGATTTGTCCCTCAACAGAGGACTAGTTAATAAATTGTGATCTACCCACATGATGGAAGACCATGTAGACATTAAAAAAAAAAAAAAAAGAGCAGCCATATATGTGTCTATATAAAATGATCTCCAACCTACAAAATTAAGTGAAAAAGTAAATTGTAGAACAATACGAAGTCATTAATGTTTTGGTTTCTAGCATTGGACGGGGAATATATATTTAATATCTCTTGACCTTTTAAAAAAACTTTTTATTGTGGTAAAATATATATAATATAAAATTTGCCATTTTACCCATTCTTAAGTGTATAATTCAGTGGCACTAATTACATTCATAATATTGCACAACCACCACCACTGTTTCCAAAACTCACTGTTTTGGAGGCCGTTCACTGTCACCATCCCAAACAGAAGCTCTGCATAACTCCCCCGGCCCCTTCCCCCAGCCCTAGGCAATCTCCTCTACTCCTGTCTCTGTGCATTTGCCTATCCAGGGGCCTCACATAAGTGGAATCAGACAATATTTATCCTGTTGTATCTGGATTATCTCATTCAGCCTAATACTTTCACATCCTTGCAGCAAGTATCAGAACTTCCTTATGGCCGAATAACACCCCATTGTGTGTATGTGTGTGTGTGTGTGTGTGTGTGTGTGTGTGTGTGTACCACATTTTGTGTATGTATTCATCTGCTGATGGACATAGTTTGTTTCCACTTCTTGGCCATCATGAATAGTGCAAAGAACACTGGCATACATGTATCTGTCTGAGTCCCTGTTTATAGTTCTTTTTGGTATAGACCTAGGAGTGGAACTGCTGAGTACCACGGTAACTCTTACGTCTAGCTGTTTGAGGAACTCCCAGACTCACTTTTCTCCTTCTTCCTCTCCTCTCTGGTCTGGAACCAGCTCCTCTCAGGCCCTTGGTCTGCTGCCTCCTTCCCCTTCTCCAGGAGCCGCTTTGCTGTATTGATCTGGGGGACAAAAGGAGGCCTGCGGAAGCCTGTCCCTGCTAGGACAGGCACAGCAGCAGCAGGAAGCCACTGCCTACAGAAGCCTGGGGCTCTGGTGAGATGGAAACATACCTGAAGGGCAGGACCCACAGGGACACTGCAGTTTGCTTACTGCGCCGCAGTGAGGACGAGAGTCCCCTGGCAGCCTCACCTGGGCTTCTGACTGCTGCATCTCCTTTTCCTCCGCCTCCAGCTGCAGGACTGCATACACATCTTTCTCCATGTTCTCAATCTTGTCCCGGAATTTGAGGATGACATCTGGAGGGAAGAGAATAAAAAGAACTTTAAAATAAGGGTGACTGGCCAGGCGCGGTGGCTCACGCCTGTAATCCTAGCACTCTGGGAGGCCGAGGCAGGTGGATTGTTTGAACTCAGGAGTTTGAGGCTAGCCTGAGCAAGAGGGAGACCTTATCTCTACCAAAAAGAAAGGGGAAAAAAACCCCAGCCAGGCATTGCAGCACGTGCCTGAAGTCCCAGCTACCCAGGAGGCTGAGGCAGGAGGGTCACTTGAGCCCAGGAGTTGGAGGCTGCAGTGAACTGTGATAATGCCACTGCACTCTACCTAGGGCAACAGAGTGAGAGTCTGTCTCAAAAACAAACAAGGCAACTGAACACCCCTCCTCACAACCCCCCAGCCCTTCATATTAAAAAAAAAAAAAAGAAAACAAAAAAGAGAATAAAATAAGGGTGACTACTAATACTATGTAGCTGATGAAAATAATGTAGCTGTGTATTTACTGACATAGAAAATCCTGTTTAATGTGTGACTTCTGTGCTTCACAGACCCCCAGACTAAGAGTGGCCCCTGCCTACCTCTCTGACCTGTGTCCCCCTGCTCACAACTAAGGCCCCTGCCCTTCCTTCCCTTGTACTCACACACCGAGCTTGCTCCCACCTCACAGCCTCTGCCCCGCTGCCTCGGCTCAGCACGCCCTGCCCTGCTCTCACGGCCGCCTCACTCCCAGCGGCCGGGGTTAGCTCCAATGCTGGCTGCTCAGAGGCCTTTCCTCTGTCACTCCCAGTCACCTCCACAATCAGCTTATTTGCTGTCCCTTCCTCCCACCACGTCAGCCCTGCTTCGTTCCCCGCTGTGCCCAGCATCTAGAGCAGGACAGACAGCACCAGGCACGGAGCAGTACTCTATGACCGTTTGCAGAGTGAAGGAATGGAATGCGAATGAAGAGAGATCTATGTGTGGAACGAAGGTCTGAAAGGGTGTGCACCTAAATGTTAGTAGTGGTGAGCTCTCTGACATGCAATTACATGTTTGCTTATTTTATTGACTAATTTCCAACAATGACTATGTATTATTTTTATAACTTTAAAAAATAAGTTTAAAAGAGGATGTGCTTTATGTGACCCCGAAGATCAGAAGAAGA
Organism: Propithecus coquereli; assembly: GCF_000956105.1. Taxonomy (NCBI): domain Eukaryota; kingdom Metazoa; phylum Chordata; class Mammalia; order Primates; family Indriidae; genus Propithecus; species Propithecus coquereli. The sequence goes on along the minus strand of NW_012150219.1, from coordinate 791,942 downwards.
AAAAGAATGAAAGATACCTAAAAAGGATGAGAGGTGATCTCCCTACCCTCAGGCCCCAACCAATAGGAAGGGGAAGGAGTTAGTGGGAATTCTGCCCTAAGAAGAGATCTTGTCTTCCCAGTTTCCTACAGGAAAACACCTATGAGTGGGGCACTACATTTACGATTCCACCATTATTCCCTCTTACACACAGAAAGACGAGCCCAGAGTGGTGAGGCGAGACCTGCCCAGGGTCACTCAGCGAGGAAGGGGCAGAGCTGGGATTCAAACGTGGCTCCTGACTGCAAAGCGCCTGCTCGCGGCCCCTACACTCTGCCCGCGCCCCGCCCACCCGAACCGCCCTGCACTGTGGCGGCAGTGCCCACTCACCCTGGGGGAGTATCCGGGCCTTCACAGGGGCCTTGGCAGCCTTTACAATCTCCTTCAGCATCTTCCGCTCCTCTTCTCCCACCAGAGAGACGGAGCGGCCGGCCCTGCCGGCACGCGCTGTCCGCCCCACCCGGTGGACGTAATGCTTGATGGTATTGGGCATCGTGAAGTTGATTACCTGCAAGGTCAAAACCGAACCTCATCCCACCTGGCAGGGGAAGCGGGGAGCCATGAGGAAGCAAAAAGACTCCCACCACCAGTTCAAGGAAGACAGGGCCTGCTCACCGTTTTGACCCCCTCAATGTCAAGTCCACGGGCTGCCACATCTGTGGCCACGAGGATGTCAATCTGTTCGTCCTTAAATCGCCTAGAAATAGCCACAAACAGAGCTGTTTCTCCAGACACCCTACCCCAAGAATGCTCCACAGGAGCCGCAGCCAGCAGAGAACAGAGTAAGACGTGCTGTCCCTCCCAGCTTCCTCCGGGCCCCTCAACAGCTCCCACCCACCCTGGGGACAAGTGTCCTAGGGATGAGGGTCATCTCCCATGAGACTACGAAGTCAGAGTTCTAAATGCATCTGAGTGGTGACCTCACAGTGTAAGATAAAAAGATTTAAAGCAGGGATTACGCTGTGTCCCCTGCTATTGCTCTAAAATAACACTTGGGGTCCTGTGTTTTGTTTTGTTTAGAGACAGGGTCTGGCTCTGCTGCCTGGGCTAGAGCATAGTGGTGTCATCATAGCTCACTGTAGCCTCAAACTCCTGGGCTCAAGTGATCCTCCCACATCAGCCTCCTGAGTGGCTGGGACTACAGGTGTGCACCACCACACTCAGCTAATTTTTTTTTAAATTTTTTTAGAGATGGGGTCTTGGTATGTTGCCCAGGCTGGTCTGGAACTCCTGGCCCCAAGCGATTGTCCTGCCTCGGCCTCCCAAAGTGCTGGGATTACAGGTATGAGCCACGGCGCCCAGCCTCCAGGTCCTGTTTTTCCCACTATCTGCCCGACCCAAGAAAGGTGGGTGGGAGCCCCAGTCCCTGCCCCAAACGTTACCGAAGGGCCTCCAGCCGCTGCGTCTGTGACAAGTTGCCATGGAGCTCACCCACCTGCAGCCCCATGAGCCCCAGGAGGATGTGCATGCGGTGGGCCTGCTTCTTGGTCTGCGTGAACAGCATCACGTGGTCGGTGAAGGTTCTCGTCAACAGAGCTGGCAGGGAGAGAAGAGTGAGCTGGCAGGGAGAGAAGAGTGAGCCGGCAGCCAATTCTAGGCTCTTATTCAACAAGTACCCCCTCCTCAACCAACGTGCACTGCTGTGCCTGGCACTGGGGGAGTCGGGCACCGTCCCTGACCCGTGGAGCTCGCGTTTCAGGGCGAAGACAGAGAAGCCAATTCCTGAGGGTGATACATGTCAGGAGAGTGAAGGGAGGGTGGGGAAGGTGGCTTTAGAGCTGGCCCCTCCAGAGAGGTGACATTAGGTTGAATGACAAAGCAGATCATCCACAGCAAGACTGGGGGAGGGTTCCAGGCAGAGGAAAGAGCAAACGTAAAGGCCCGGAGGCGGGAACAAGCTTGGCGCGAGAAAGCGAAGGCAGACACGTGGCTGGAGCCAAGAGCAGCCTGCACAGCCGGGGATCCCAGGCAGGCGAGGGCCAGGCCCCGGAGGATCCCGCAGGGCTCATGAGGGATTTTAGCCTGAGAGCAACGGAAGCCACTGCAGGGTGTTCAAATAAGAACGTTAAGGAGAGCGAATGTTCTTTTGTGGGCAATCATCTTCGGTGGCCTGCAGTGTGGAGAGTCACAGAGGGCCACGCTGAGGCAGAGAGAGCCGGCCAGAGGCTGCGCGATAATCCAGGCGACACGCGGCAGCAGTCTGGGCTGCTGGGCCACAGCAGCAGCTAGCATGGGAGTCCGGCGGGACACGAGAGGACAGGCAAGGCAGTAAAGAAGAGGGAGGCTCAGGGAGGAAGGAGGCAGGAGGAGCAGCAGCGAGGCCCTGGCCGGGGGCACTGCACGCGGAACACGGGCAAAAACCAAGCGCGTCAGTGTGGACACCACCAGCCCACCCTGCCCGGTCCCACCCTGGGCTGCCACCTGCCACGATGGCTTCCCGGTCCCCTTCCCGATTAGGCCGGATCCGGACAAACTCCTGCCGCAGGAAGGGAGCCACGTCCGTGTTGCTGTTCACAAATATCCTGATGGGATTCTTCAAGGAGACAGAAGCCAGGTCTTTCACCTGCCAAGCACAAAGCTGGGTTTGCTCGGCTCTCGGCACAGAGGCGGGGAAGCAGAAAGCAGCAGCACTCACCCAGGGCAGCCCCCTGAAGCCCAAGCATGCCTGCCACCCGCCGCGGAGGAGCCTCTCAGCCCACCTCGTCCGTCATGGTGGCCGAGAAGAGCATGGTCTGGCGGTGGTGGGAACACATTCGGATGATCTCCTTCATCTGCTCCTCAAAGTACTCGTCCAGCATCCTGGAGGCAGGAGAGAAGGGACATGCCAGAAAGGGCTGGGGTGCTCTTCTGTCACGGTGAGGGACACCGAACCACACACAGGCTCTCAGCTGTCACTGGTTGCGCTTAGGACTCATCTATTTTCCTATTGTATTGTGATTGATTATTATTGTCACTTTATCCTTTCACCAAGATTCACCAAGAATCATCACTCTGCCACCTGAGTTTTGTCTCTTTTTTACAAGCCAGTCGCAGATGTCATGCCCCCTTAGTCCAAACATCTCAGCACACAACCCCTAAGGACAACGACCTTCTCCTACATAACAATGTCACCATCACATCCATACAAACATTTAAGTGTTTGAATAATATCTAAAGTACGGGCCACATTCAAATTTCGACTGTCCCAAAAGTGTCATTTTATAACTGTCTTTTGTTTTCCTCCAAGAACCAAAGTTCTCGCACTTGGCTGCCACAGCTCCTTAGCCTCCCTTCATCTAGAAAAGTTCCCTCACCCTTTTCACACACTGGATTTGTCTAATTGTTTCCTGGTCACTGACACAGAGACATCGTCGCGGGGAGAACACTCCTGGGCGTGGCTGTGCCCTTCGTGCCCACCCCATGAGGAGGCAGCGGTGGTCGGTTTGTCGCAGAACCGCGATGCGCATTTGCTCACTCGGATACGGCGGTGTCCGCCAGATCTCTCTGCTGCAGAGGGACCTTCTTCTCTTTGTAGATAATAATCTATGAGATTACTTTGATTCCGGCACTTCCCCCCAACCCCTGCAGGCTCCGGTCTAGGACCAGGTCTGGCACCAAGCTGTCCTGTCTCCTTAGTCTCCTTAATTTCAGCCCTGCCTCAGCCTCTCTTGTTCTTTCAAGACACTGACATCTTTTAAGGACAGTTTCCCCTTTAAATCTTGCCCTTTAAAATCTAAGTCAGATCATGTCTCCTTGGCTTCAAATGGTCCCCTTTACCTCCTTCAGGCCTCCGGAATGCTAAGTTTGTTCTGGGGGCACCAGCCAATCGGTGTCCAGCAAATACTCACTGAGCACCTGCTATATACTAGACACGGCCCCAGGCATGGGGGTACGGCAGCATCCCCTTCAGGAATACTGTGTCCCAGGGGAGAGGAGGAACACAACGCTACACGACCCCTTGGTGGCGATGCAGTAAGTGGGAGAGTCCCAGTAGCCCGAGGACGCGGGCAGGAGGGGAGGAGCAAGGCAGGACAGGAACGGACAGAGTGGGCGGCAAAGGCCCCTAACGAAGTGACAAGTGGAGCAAAAACATGAAGGAGGTAGAGGAGGCTGCTCCCCGAAGTGGGGTGTGCAGACGAGTTTTACCAACGGGTGTGCTAGGGTGTGAAAACCACGGGATGCTGGGAATTCTGCCCGAACAACTGGCAGGATGGAGCTGCCATTCCCTGAGCTGGGGAGAGGCGGAGGCTATTCGGGATCTGATGCTTGTTTAAGGACCTGCGGAGCCCTGAGGTGCTTCGATGTGAGTGAACCTCCCATGCTCTGCGGCTGTTTGTGACCGCCTTGCCCTGCCCCCACCCCCATCACCGGTCCAGTTCTTGAGGAGTCCATTCTGTTCAGTCATGAAGGAAAGAGGTGAGCAGACGGGACCGTACGGGATGCAGGAGGAGGGAGTGGGAGGGAGGGAGGAGGCGTGGAGTGTGGGAGAGGGCGTTCCCCACCCCCAGCCCCGTAGTCCCAGAGGCCGTCTGCAGAAGCCTCCTTGGCCTGTCCCCTGCATTACTCCCTGGACCCTAAACACCATGGAGTGGGTACTGTTCTTATCCCCCATTTACAAATGCCAAATAATTTGCTTTGATAATCTAAACAATGTTTCCAAATCTCAGGAGGTGGCAAAGCTGGCATTTGACCCACCTTACCTCTTAACCATCATATTACAGAAAGAGAGAGACACATACACAGGAAAGTGTGGGCTAAGGATGGACAGGGGCCCAAGTGTGAGCAGCGGAACTGGCATCACACACTAAAGGCGATGGCAGAACACCATGGAGAATAACTCAGGGCAGCAGGGCCACAGCCAGGACATGGGCCTTGGGATCCCAGAGTGCCCAGGGCCCCGCCATGTGCCACGTACCTGTCAGCCTCGTCCAGGATGAGCACCTCGATGCTGCTCAGGTGGAAGGAAGGGCAGTTGTGGAGGTGATCGATGAGCCGACCTGGGGTGGCGATGAGGATGTCCGGCGCTGCCCGAAGAGCTGCTTCTTGAGACTTCACGTCCAGGCCACCTGCAGAGGAGAGCCCCGCCAGGCGGCCAGGTCAGTCACTCACCAGCGTTAACCCAATACCTGCCACCTGCCAGGCCTCGTGCCAGATACAGAGGAAACAGCAGAGAACTGACAAAGGCCGCACCCTCATGGATATTCCAACACGATGGGAGAGTTAGCTTATAAAATTGCACTTGTGCTACGTGAGAAAATCAAAAACGATGGTGACACAAAACACTTCAGAATAGAATGATCAAACCATCTAAGCACTAAGAGAAGCAGCTTTGGAAACTGAAGTCTTTGTACACGGAGACAAAAATCACTTTTGATTCTCAATTGCACAGGGAGGGCAAACTCTGCCCAAAATAATATTTGATTCATTATTCACGCTAAGCAGAAATTATATCCTAAATTTATGCAATACTGAGAAAGGCTTTTTTCCCATAATTCTGAGGTGTCATTTTCAAGGTTGGTTAAGTCTCAGTCAAATCCTGCCCCCCACTATGTACCATGAAAACGTCATCTGGTTTTTAACTGGATCCAATCTACATAAAGGCCTTTCCCAGAGCCCGTCACCCGCAGATGGCAGAAAGCGTCCATCCTCTACCAGATCGTGGTCTCTCGGGAGGCCGGCAGCCCTCAGCCAGAAACTCACCCACAGCCAGGCAGGTGGTGATGCTGCAGAACTGGGCCAGCTGCCTGGTCACGGAGTGCACCTGGATGCCCAGCTCTCGGGTGGGGACCAGCACCAGCACGCGGGTCACGGGCGCCTGGCGGGGCTTGTAGATCAGACGCTCCAAGACGGGCAGGGAAAAAGCAGCAGTTTTACCTGGCGGGAGGGCAGCAAGGAAGCAACGAGAAGACGGTCAACCCCTTTCAGGGTTGGGCTGTCATTTGAGCACAGAAAACCTACAAGTCTGGACAGGGGGAAATGAAGCAACTTATTTTTCACAGAACTATTTTTATGCTCTTGAATTAGGCAGGCCGTGTAAAAATCTCTCAAAAATACAAAAAAGCATGAAAATAATAAAAATCACCCATAATCCAGCCAACTAGAAAGAAACATTATTAACATGCTATCTATATTACCGATCTTTTTTTTTACAGACAGAAATATAAAAAATAAATTTTAGTTTTGTATCTTCCCTTTTTCGAAAACTTAAGAATATGTATTTTTCCATTTCTTTAACAACTCCTCCCTTTTTTAAAATGGTTGTGTAGTATTCTAGTACATTACTATTTCCATTATAGAATTAACTGATCCCTATGGTTAGACGTTTCGGTTGTTTTTCACTAATACACAACGGAGTGATGAACACCCCTTTTATAAAATATTTACTCCTATGAAGGGCCAAACATGGTAGGGCCGGGAGGCCATGATCGCAGAGATACCCCGAGAGGATTAAATGAAGATGACCTTCACCAGACCCATTGAAACCTGTGACCCATTATTAGACTGAATCTCTTTTCATGCACTATTTGTTTTTAAAAAGAAATCCTTTAGTAAACTGAATAAGCTCTGTAGTCTAATTAACACTATTGTATCGATGCCAATTTCCTGATTTTGATAATGCCCTA
>NW_012150219.1:782618-784336 GCF_000956105.1 Propithecus coquereli | reverse complement strand
AGCCAGCCCTCTTCAACCTCTGAAAAGTCCATCTTTATTTCTTCAGCATAAATTAATCTAAATAGGTTAACTGAATAACTCACAGTAACACTTTGAAGAGTTAGACAATCTATTGACAAACTGTCTCCAAAAAAATGAAATCATTTAACTTCCTGCTCCCAGCATGTGAACGAGCGAAGCGTGGCAATTCTTGCTCTTTCCCCAAGATGGAAAGAGGCCAACACCCAACAAAGCAAGGAGAGGTCATCTTTAGAATGCAAGGCTGCACACACTGGGCCCCAACCACAGGCTATGTGGTCTGGGAGAAGGGACCAAGTGCTGCAAAGAATGACCCATGCAGTGCTGAGCACATACACTGCTGTCACTTGTCACTTGTGACCTGAAGAGACAGAACTGAGGATCACTGACCCATCCCACTCACGTTCACAGGAAAGCTGATTCCTGGGCTCTGCAGGAACAGGCCAACGCGGCCGACCGTGCTATTTCTTTAAGCTGTGTATTGGCAGTAGACAGGGTTTTGATTTTGTCTTCATCACAGCATTTTAAAGAGTGGACTGTTCAATCCTTCTCTCCCCTCACTCCCTGCTGTGGTTGCAGAGAGCTAAGACAGAGAGGCAACTTTGTGCTGGGGCTGAAATGGAGCAGCCTGGTCTCCCCTGCACCCCTACCGGCCCCACCCCCAGCTCTCCTGCCACTGGGATGGGAAGTCCAGGCTGTGCTGGGCACTCTCTTCTCAGCCTCTCCCTGCAAAAGAGGACCCTCCCTGTCCCCCCAGTTCCCTCCCACTACAGCCACAGGGAACAGGGCAGAAACTGAACATTCTGTCAACTGCTGCTATGAAGACAAAATGGAAGCTGATCAACTCTAAGTCCCCCTAAATCTTCAAAAGCCATTAAAACCACCAATCCAATATGAATTTCTACAAACGTTTCAAATAGTTCAAAACACTAAGCATTTTTAGCAAAATTAGCCTTTTGTTAAGTCAACCTAGAGCCCCGTTCTGGGTTCAACATCCCGCCCACCCCCAAGTCCCTAACCTTTTTACCTGTCCCAGTGGCTGCACAGGCGCAGATGTCCTTCCCCAACAGACCCACAGGTATGCAAGCCTTCTGGATCGGGGTGGGCTGCTTGAAGCCCATGGCTGTAATGGCCTGAGGAGAAAAGATGGGGGGCGGGTCTCAGTACAACACAAACAGGGCAGGTGTCCAGACGAGTGGTCACTGTATCAGTCCCTCCCGTTCATTCCACAGACGTTTACTGAGCGCCTACTACCCGGGCAGGCACTGAGAACACAGCAGTAAGCCAAAGAAACAAAAACCCTGCCCTCAGGAATCTTACAATCTGGTGGAAAAGAAACAGACCAAAAACCAAACACATGCCATGTGGATATAGACAGTATGGAGAAAAATGCAGCAGCCACAGGGGCCGGGGAAGGGGGAAGAGGTTCAATTCCCAACAGGGCTGTCAGGGAAGGTCTTATTGAGAAAGGGATATTGAGTTCAACCCTGAAGGAGGTAAGGAAGCACCCCAACAGATTTCTGGAAGAGTCTACCAGGTAGAGGGAACAGCAAGTGCAAAGGCCCTGAGGAAGAGGATACATGATCTGTTTGAGGGACAGCAAGGAGGCCAGCATGCCAGAGCAGAATGATGCTAGGAGATGTCATCAGAGGGGACCAGAAAGGGCAGAGTCTTGTAGGTCAATGTAAGGACTTGGTTTT
>NW_012150219.1:782044-782568 GCF_000956105.1 Propithecus coquereli | reverse complement strand
CTATTTTTGCAACTTCCTATTATCTATAATCATTTCAAAATAAAAAGATTAAAAATTTAAAAAATCTCATCCTGAGCAAGAGCGAGATCCCGCCTCTACTAAAATTAGAAAGAAATTAATCGGCCAACTAAAACTATAGAAAAAATTAGCCAGGCATGGTGGCGCATGTCTGTAGTCCCAGCTACTCGGGAGGCTGGGGCAGTAGGATCACTTGAGCCCAGGAGTTTGAGGTTACTGTGAGCTAGGCTGACGCCACAGCACTCACTCTAGCCAGGGCAACAAAGTGAGACTCTGTCTCAAAAAAAAAAAAATCATTACCACTCTCTGAATTGCACCAATATATTTTTATTGTGTTAAAAACATTATTCTGTTATTTTTTTTTTTTTTCCTGCAAGGCCGGGCGCGGTGGCTCACGCCTGTAATCCTAGCACTCTGGGAGGCCGAGGAAGGTGGATCGCTTGAGCTCAGGCGTTCGAGACCAGCCTGAGCAAGAGCGAGACCCCCGTCTTTACCGAAAATAGAAA
>NW_012150219.1:775286-778944 GCF_000956105.1 Propithecus coquereli | reverse complement strand
GGGATCCCCCCACTTCAGCCTCCCGAGTATCGGGGACTACAGGTGCACGCCACCACAGCTGGCTAATTTTTTAATTTTCTGTACAGACAGGGTCTCCTGTCACTCAGACTGGTCTCAAACTCCTGGCCTCAAGTGATCCTCCCACCTTGGCCTCCCAAAGTGTCTGGATCACAGGCGTGAGCCACCACAACCAGCCGGAAATTACTGTTTAAGGGGGTTCTCTGGCAGCTGTGTGGACAACAGAGCCCAGGGAGTCCAGTTTGGGGCTACTGCAATAATCCCACAGTTGCCAAAGGAAACCGCTACCTTCAGAAGAGGACGGGAAAGGTTCATGTCCTGGAATGAGAGGTTTTCATCATACTCAGAGGCATCTTCAAAAAATCCTCCTGCTTCCTACACCAGAAAGTCAAAAGAGAATGAGAAGTCAGCAAAAAGGGCCCAAACAAACCAAATGACCTTAAAATCCTTTCAGGTTGCCAAAACGAGCTGCACACCATGTTCCAAACCCGCGCTCACCTGTCCTTTCTTCTTCTTCTTCTTCTTCCGATCCTTTACTTTGAGTGTATCTATGGAGAAAAACACCGCTGATGAGCACGGCTCAGACTTAGCGAGCGCTTGCACTCTGCTGGATGCTGCCCTAACCGCCTGCACGATAACCTCACTGCACCCACACGTCAGCTATGAGGGGGCAACTGCCACCAGCCTCGCTTCACAGATGAGGACACTGTGTGGCAGGGCAGTGAAGTAACTCGCCTGCGGCCAGACAGGAGCTAAACCCAGAGAGTCTTGTCCAAAAACCAGGCTCTCAACCACTACGCTACATTACAATATTTTAGCCTACATTTCTGCAAGAAACATTCACTGAGCACCCACTACGTGGCTGGAGCCACCTGATGGGGGGCACCCCAAGTAAGTTTCAGTCAGAGGCGTCCAGAGGCTGTGTGGGGCTAGAGACGGGGAAAGTGCGAACTGCCTGCAAAGTGTAACACCCTGAACAAGAGCCCAAGAGAAGAGAAAACCTAAAAGAAAGGAGTTCGATGTAGCAGGCAGGAGATCTTAAATATCGACTGTGCAGAAGAGGGGAGGACTTCCTATAGGATGGTGACACCTTCCCACTTCCTGTCCCCATTTGACAGCCCCAACGTAACGCCCACCTGCTTTGGTGAGGATGCTCTCGTCAGCAGACGAGTAGTCAGTCTCTGATTCCTCATTCTCTGAGCCTTTCTCGTCTTTCCCCTGAAGGTCTCCCTGCTCCTCCGGTTCGGAGCCCTCCTTCCCTTCTTTCTCCTTCTCCGACCCCTGGGACTTGGCTTCTTTATCCTGGAAAAAAATTAAAATAAACTTCAAGACATTCAGAACCTGAGAAGCGCAACATGCAGCGGTACAGAGTGGACAGAAAGCCACATGGGTCCTTCGCGAAGATTAACAAGGAGCACGCAGAGCAGCGCGCCCGCCCCGGCCACGCCCCCGCCCGGGCTAATGGAGAAACGGCGGGGTCGTGCGGAGTGAAGCTCAGGGCGTAACTGCGACGAGAAGTAACTGCTTTTCATTCTCACCTCCGTTTTCCTTTTCTTTCGAACTTTCTCAATCTTCTCATCTAGGGTAGTGGCTGCCCTCTGCAAATAAAAACAAAGAGATGAAAAAGAAATATACATGAGGGAAAGAGACCGAGCCAGGTTTCTCTGAGGGTCATGTCTCAAACGTTAATATAGAAAAGGCTTGTCTGTCCTTGGACAGATTACTCAATCTGCAGATTATTCATGGCAAAAAAAAAAACAACTCAGCATTAAGTAATGGGCCTATTTGTGAAGGAACTTTAAATTACCAAGTGCCAATACAAACATCCACATTTTACTTTTTTTGTTTGAGACAGAGTCTGGCTTTGTTGCCCAGGCTAGAGTGAGTGCCGTGGCGTCATCCTAGCTCACAGCAACCTCACACTCCTGGGCTCAAGCGATCCTCCTGCCTCAGCCTCCCGAGTAGCAGGGACTACAGGCATGCGCCACCATGCCCGGCTAGTTTTTTCTATATATTTTTAGTTGTCCAATTAATTTCTTTCTATTTTTAGTAGAGACGGGGTCTCGCTCTTGCTCAGGCTGGTCTCGAACTCCTGAGCTCAAACAATCCGCCCGCCTCTGCCTCCCAGAGAGCTAGGATTACAGGCGTGAGCCACTGTGCCCGGCCCATAACAACACTTTCTACTTGCAACAGAGTTGTAGCCGTACCACAACAGTAGTTTCAGTTGTCTTTTTTTCATTTGGCAATTTTATTCATTTTTAAGTGTACAATTCAATAGTATTAATTACACTCACAATATTGTGCAACCTTCACCGCTATCTGTTTTCAAAACTGTTTCATCACCCCAAACAGAAACTGTGTAATCATTAAGCAGTAACTCCCTCATCCCATTCTCCCCCCAGCCCTTGGTAACCTCTAATCGACTTTCTGTCTTTACGAAGTGACCTATTCGAGATATTTCACCTAAGTGGAATTATACAATATTTGTCCTTTTGTGTCTGGCCTAGTTCACTTAGCATAAGGTTTTCAAGGTTCATCCATGTTGTAGCATGTATCGGAACTTCACTGTGGCTGAATAATGTTGCATCACATGTATATGCAACATTTTGTTATCACTCATCTGTTGATGGCCCCTTGGGTTGTTTCTACCTTTTGACTATTGTGAATAATGCCTCAATGAACATTGCCTTACAAAAATCTATTTGAATCTCTGTTTTCAATTCATGTTGGTGTATACCTAGGAGTGAAATTGCTGGGTCATGGGACAACGCTGTTTAGCTTTTTGAGGAATCACTGAACTGTTTTCCACGGCAGCTGCACCATTTTGCCATTAATGTATAAGGAGCCAGGCACAGTGGTGCACGCCTGTAGTCCCAGGCTAAGATGGGAGGATCGCTTGAGCCCAGGAGTTCAAGGCAACAGTTCACTATGATTGCACTTGTGAATAGCCATTGCATTCCAGCCTGGGCAACATAGTGAGACTCTGTCTCTAAACAAACAAACAAAAAACCCAAATCATATTGCCTTGGTCTCCTGCTTAAACACTACAAATGCTCTTAGAATAAAAGCCCGATTCCTTCCTTGGGCAGCATGATTTAGCCCCTGCCTCCCTCTCCAGCTTCACTTCCTTCTACTCTCCTCCTGGTACCCTACACTCCAGCCACATTGTCCTTCTTCCTATTACTCACCAGGCCAATCTCACTCCCATCTTGAGGCCTTTGTACTGGCTGTTCCCTCTGCTTGGAATGCTGTTCCCTCTGCTCAGTGCATGACTGGCTCTTTCCCATCCTCAGGTTTCCATTCAAATGACACCTCCTTGGAGTCTCCTTTTGTGACCACCCCATAAGCCAGCAGCAACCACCTTGCAGTCCCTCTCTATCCCGACCCTCTTTTATTTCCCTCATAGTATTTAGCACTCTTTGAAATCGTTCTATTTATTTATTTGGTGAAATTATTTACAGTCTGTTTGACTAGATGTGAGCCCCAGAAGGGTGGGGGCTTAGTGCTGCACCCCTAGTGCTTAGTGCAGTGTTTGGCACAGCGTAGGCATTCAGTAAATCCAGATGAGTTCATGAATGTCCCTATGTGTTCTGAATCATTTTCAGAAGTATGTCAAGCCTGTATGTCAATGTTTGCTCAA
>NW_012150219.1:772253-775236 GCF_000956105.1 Propithecus coquereli | reverse complement strand
TAAAATAAAAAGTCCTCTCAAGATGATCTTGAAAAGGCAATGCTGGTTTATTTAAATCAGAGCAAGGACCATCAGAGTCAGGATTAAACTGTTCTGAGCAGGCAATACTTCTCTTTGAAGTACGTGAAATGGAAAATGATTTTGATGCATCCTCTAGCTTGTTAACCAGATTCATAGAAATGCATGGGATCCTGGCAAACAAGCAGATGACAATGACATTTGTGGCAGCTTTGGCTGTGTTGTGTGGGAACCAGGAACCCTGGATGTGATGCCACATAAGACCACCTGGCAAGTGACAGAGAACAGCAGTATCTGTGGGGCAGAGTCTAGCTTTAAAACACTACCGAGGCTGCCTGTTAAATTGCTCTTTGTTATAAACTGATATAATAAAGATTTCTTTCTGATATTCAAAACAAAAAGTGCATCTAAAAAAGAGACCACTTTAACACATAAGTGTCGAGGAATTTATGCAATGTTTGGAGTTCCTAAACCATGGGGCCAGAATCATCAGATTTCCTCTAGGACTTTTTTTTTCACATTTTAATGTCTATAAAATCAAGAAGATCTCTCCTAATACTAGACTGAAGTTAGTCTTAGCTCACCATTTCCTCCTCAGGAAAAGCTGCCATAGATGTTTTCTAGTGAGGTAAACGAGATATTTTTGATACTTCTAAATGTCATCTATAGATCAATGAACGTGTTTGTAACTAAAGTCTACAGTGAATCCATTTGGCAACAGTTTATACTTTGGTGTTAATCAAGATTGTGAGTCATTGTGACCCCCTCTTCCCATTCCCTCAAAACTACACTACCTATTTTCAAAGGGGTTCCAGCATCTGCTGAGTGTAAGCAGAAGGTAAAAGGCAGTCAGGTCAGGGGCAGTCCCTGAAACCCACAGTCCAATCTTTACAGCCCAAGGTCTGGAACCGTCCATCACTGTCAGTCTCACCTTCTTCTTGAGCTGGCTCATGACATCAGCCAGCGCCCAGCTGCCATCATACATCCCCTCCTTCTCAGTGAAAACGAAGTCTGGGTTGAAATCAGCACTGCGGTTCTTCCGCAAGGCTTTCTGCCTTCTGCCCAGCACGATGGGCTCCTGGGGAGAGGGAGAGGAAGGGTGACTATGGGGCTGAGAGGAAAGAACATCTGGACTGCAGGTGTCCAGGCATGAGATGGCAGTGGACTGTACTAGGGTGGGTACAGCGTGAATGGAGAGGAGGGAGAAGCCTGAGATTCATGAGCTAGCTTGCAGAGCCCTGGAGGGGGTGAGGAGGAAGAAGCTGTCGAGAACGACTCTAAGATTTCTGGCTTGAGACAGGAAAAGGATGGGAGGGTGAGGGGGCCCACAAGTTCAGCTTTGGAAGAGTTGAATTTGTAGAGGCCATAGGACATCCAAATGATGTGTCAAGTAGGCAGATGAGAGTGCAGAGGGGCAACATCTGGGCTGAATCTTTGGAGGGCAAGCACTTTTTTCACGACACAGATCCCTTTTTAATTGTCTACGGTAATGTCTGTAACCGCCCCCCCCATGCCACCATGAGCTTCAGGAGAGTGGCGCCCATCTTGTTCACTGCTACGTCCCCAACGCTTAACACTAAGTCTAGCACACGTAAGTGTTCAATAAACACTGTCTCGCTGAACGTATGAGTGACGGATAACCACGGCCCCTTGCGCAGGAACCAGGGCTCACCTATGATCTCTACGATCTCTCTCACGCAGGTCAGTGAATGGATACTGAGTTCAGCAAGGTGAAAGAAATGACCCGGGCAAAGGCGAGGAGGTGGGGAAAAGCGAGCGGTGAGCAAACTGGAGATCTCGGGGTCCCGGTGAGACCCTTCTCGGGAAAGCGCCCGGCCTGGCGGGGGCGGCTGAGGATTCGGGGACAGGGGTCTGCGCAGTCACGGGGACAGGCAGCAGTCAAGGAACCCCAAGGGACCGGAGCCGTGCCCCCAGCGCCGATCGGCTCGTACCTCCTCCTCGTCTGCGGAGTCAGACTCGGGCTCCACCGGCACCTCGTCATCTTCGCCTATGGTCCCGATTAAACCGAGCTCCGCAAGCATGCTGTCGCCGGAGCCACTTCCGGAAGAGAACGCAGCTAGCTCTGCGGCCCTTACTTTTTCGTAACCTCCTCGTCGTCACTGCGCATGTGCCAGGCTTCATTTCCGCTTGAGCAGTTCCTGCCGCCCTCCCCCTTCAACCGCTTAGAATGCGCATGCGGCAATCTAGGGAGCGGTTTCGTGTGATGACGTCAGGGGGCGGGGCTTTGTTTTAGGTAAGCAAATTCCATTGTCTTGGTGGTCCGAAAGCAAGGGGAATCTTTGAGGAGGGCGCGCGGGATTAGGGAGAAAGCCTAAAGAGGTGCATTGGTAAGCTCCATATGTGCATATTTATGTACGAAAAACTGGGAGAAAATACAATAAGCGGTTAGCAGTGATTGTTCCTGTGTGGTAAAATTATAAGTGATTTTTAATTTCTTACATTTTTTCTGCAGTAAACATTTACTCTCATAAAAAAGAAGAATATTAAACAAGCGTAAGACTAGCTAACACTTATGTAACATTTACTCTGTGCCAGTACTAATCTAAGTGCTTTTACATGCATTGACTAATTTAATCCTGACAGCAACCTTAGGCTGGAGGTATCATTGTCACTGCGGTTTTACAAATGAGACTGAGGCACAGAGGGGTCCCGAGGTCACAGAGCCAGTTACTGACAGAGCCAAGAGTATAACCCAGGCAGTGGCTCCTGGTTTCTTAGTAAAGTAAGTCTCACAGCTTTCCAGGAACTTTTCCTCTCATTTCTGCTTGTGAAAATCTTACTCTTAAATGTTACTTTCTCACAATTACCTCCTCTGAGCAACTTTCCCAAAACATCACCTCCTATATGATGTCACCCAGGACAATCTATCCTCCTTCACAGCTGTTTGCCCCTTCCATAACAACACTTTCTTTTTTTTTTCTTTTTTTCTTTTTTTTTTTTTTTT
>NW_012150219.1:755640-762462 GCF_000956105.1 Propithecus coquereli | reverse complement strand
GTAATTGGGGTATCCATCCCCTCAGGCATTTATCATTTCTTTGTGTTAGGAACTTTCCAATACCACTCTTTTAGTTATTTTAAAGTATACTCTAACTTATTGTTGATTATAGTCACTTTGCTGTGCTATCAAATATTGTTCATTCTATCTAACTCTCTAACTATATTTTTGCACCCATTAATCATCCCCACCTTTTCCCCTCCTCCCCGCTGCCCTTCCCAGCCTCTGGTAACCATCATTCTGCTCTCTGCCTCCACGAGATCAATTGTTTTTAATATTCACCTCCCACACATGAGTGAGAACATGTGAGATTTGTCATTCTGTGCTTGGCTTATTTCACTTAACGTTCTCCACTTCCATCCATGTTGTTGCAAATGGCAGAATTTCATTCTTTTTTTTCTAATAATAATAGTGGTTTAAATGATAGAACTAAAACTACAGATATGAACATGGATAGATCTCAAAAACATGATTATGAGTGAAAGAGAAGTTGCGGAAAGATATGTAAATAAAATAGGAGCTATGATCATGCATGTAGGCACTACAGCATAATGGTTAAAAGGATGGGCTTTGGAGCTGGGCAGCCTTGGTTCAAATCCTGCTTCTGCCCCTCACTGTGAGTGCCTTTGGGTAACTTCCTAGCTTCTCTGTGCCAGTTTGCTGATTTGCAAAATAAGGACGCTGTCAGGAAGGATATACAACACTTTATTAGTAAAAGGGAAAAGCTCTGGGTAGGGAGGATACAAAATGGTATTGAGGAACATAAGTCTTTTTTTGTTTTGTTTTGTTTTTCTTTCACTTAGCATATTATTTTCAAGGTTCTCCAGAGTTGTAGCATGTATTAATATCAGTACTTCATTCTTTTTATGGCTAAATCATATTCCATTGTATGTATAGATCACAATTTGTTTATCCATTCATCAGTTGATGGACATTTGAGCCATTTCCACCTGTTTCCACCTTTGGCTATTATAAATAATGCTGCTATGAACATTCACGTACAAGTTTCTGTGTGGACATATGTCTTCATTTTTCTTTTGTTTGTTTTTTTTGAGACAGAGTCTCACTCTGTCACCCTAAGTAGAGTGCCGTAGCATCAGCCTAGCTCACAGCAACCTCTACTCCTGGGCTCAAGCGATCCTCCTGCCTCAGCCTCCTGAGTAGCTGGGATTACAGGCCTGTGACAGGAACATAAGTTTTTGTTCTTTGATTCTTTCTGTAGTTTCATCTAATATTTTTCTTTTTCTTTTTCATTTTTTTGTTGGAGACAGAGTCTGACTCTGTTGCCTGGGCTAGAGTGCTGTGTCGTCAGCCTAGCTCACAGCAACCTGTAACTCCTGGGCTCAAGCGATCCTCCTGCCTCAGCCTCCCGAGTAGCTGGGACTATAGGCATGTGCCACCATGCCCGGCTAATTTTTTTTATATATTTTTAGTTATCCAGATAATTTCTTTCTATTTTTTAGTAGAGACGGGGTCTCGCTCTTGCTCAGGCTGGTCTTGAACTCCTGACCTTGAGCGATCCACCCGCCTCGGCCTCCCAGAGTGCTAGGATTACAGGCGTGAGCCACCGCGCCCGGCCTCATCTAATATTTTTCAAATTAATAAACTGTTCCAGTTATTAAGCTACTGTCAGCCTCACACCGACCCTTCTCCACCTCGCTCCAGGTGCTTGCAGAGGACTGCAAACCCCGTTCGCACTTTGCCATTGGCCTCCTTGTTAGGAGCTGCCAGCAGGGGGCGCGCGTGAGGAATGGTCGCTCCAGTTCTGCTTCCGGTTCCTGTGTTACTCCTGCGCGCTTCTCCCTGGAAGTGGCAATTCGTTCCAGTTTGCAGGGCGTTTTGTTTGTTTGTTTTTGTCTTTCCTTTTAACATTCACAGAACTGGCTTTTCTGTACCAGCAACAGCCGAGCAGCGCCTCTCCTCAAGGTTCGGGTCCCAGCCCCAGGGACCCACAGACGTCAGCACTAGTTGGTTGGCGCCTCTTCGGACATCTGAGCTCCGGCGGCATCGGACCCCGTCTCTAAACTTCTTAGTTTTAATAATTGCAGCCTCTTCCTTTTGTTCTCCCAGCTCTCAAGCTACTTCTTGCAATCGTTACCTCCGTAATACTTACCGTTCCTTTTTGTCCTTTAACTTTTCAACACCTATTACAGTCGTTTTAAATGAAGTCCACAGATTCTTTGATTTCCTCCCTTCCAGAGGTAGAGCTTAAGTCCTCTCTTGAGCATAAGCTGTACTTAGTGACTTGCTTCTAAAGAATAGGACGGAGTTTGACTTCTGAGGGTAGATCATAAAAAACTGGCCTTCGCCTTACTGTCTTTCTTGACTCACACGCTCTGGGAGAAGTTAGCTGTCATGTCCTGAGGACATTCAAACAACCTATGTGGAGGCCCATGTAATGAGGAATTGAGAGCTTTTTCGGACCAGTAGGAAACCGAGGCCTCTGCCGACAGCCATGTGAGGAGATACTTTGAAAGGTGATGCGCCACCCCAGTCAAGCCTTCAGATGATGGCAGCCTCTGCTGACACATTCACTGCAACCTCACCAGAGACGTTAAGCAGAACCTTGCATGCAGCTCCACCATTTATGAATTCCTCACCCACAGAAACTAAGATAATAAATGTTGATTTTAAGCCACTAAGCTTGGGGTAATTTGTTACATAGAAATAAATAGGGCCGGCTGGTCACGATGGCACTTTGGGAAGCTAAAGCAGGAGGATTGCTTGAGGCCAGGAGTTCGTGACCAGCCTGGGCAAGAGCAGGACCCCATCTCTACCAAAAATAGAAAAATTAGCTGGGTGTGGTGGCACACACCTGTAGTCCCAGTTACTTGGGAGGCTGAGGCAGGAGGATCGCTTGAGCTCAGGAGTTTGAGGTTGCTGTGATCTTTGAAGTGGTCACTGCACTCTATCCCAGGTGATAGAGCAAGACACTGTCTTAAAAAAAAAGAGGGAGAAAGAAAAAGAAATAGGGCTAATTCTCCTGGTTAACAATTCTTCACACTAAAAAAGCATTGTCACTCCAATTTGAGGAGGGAAATACAATGTGAATAAAAGACATGGTAAAAAGATGTACCAAGAGCTAAGACAATGTTTTAAGAAACATCTGCTCTCAAGAGAGTCTTGTGCAATCCTCCTAAGGAAATAAAACTTCCCTGGATAAGATAAGATCTCATCCTCCCCCACATTGCCACGATGAACCCTTTGTACTTGTTATGACACGAGGTATGTTTTGCATTGACTTCCGTGTACTTGGCTCAATCCTGGGGCCACGAGGCTGTCTTCCAAGAGCACTGTGCTGCTCCTTGCGCCACCCATGGTGCCCCGTGAGCTGCAGCCTCATTACCTATTTATTAGATGGGTCAAATCCAGGCTACCTTCACATGTTAATTCCCCAAAATGATTTGCAATGGATAAGATATGGGTAGGTGTGAAAATATTGAAAGCCTTGCCCTGGAATGAGCAAGATCCTCTGTGATCCTTGGAGGTCAAAGGTGTTGGGAGCTTCAGAGATTTGCTTTACCTGCCTATAAAATCCATCTCAACTCTCACCCCCAGCCTACTTCCTACCACCCCCATATGATTCTTTTTATCTCCCCTCCAAACCAAAGTCTAAAATGAACAGACAGGGGAAAAAACAAGAAAAAATATTTTCTTATTTTTCTCTTTAGGGGTTTGACATCAGTCTCAGAACTTTCTTTGTGTTTGGGAGAATAATTTTTCTTCTCAATTCATTTTTTAATTTTGAATATTTTTTAGAAATGAAATCTCACTATGTTGCCCAGGCTAGCCTTGAACTCCTGGGCTCAAGAAATCCTCTTGCCTCAACTTCCTGAGTAGCTGGAACTATAGGTGCGTACCACCACACCCAGCTATACCCCCCAATTCAAGGCAGAGAGTTTTCAACTGATTTTACTCTCAGAGAGTCAAAGCGGATGTTACTCAATAATTAATGTTGAGCAATATTCTACTATTGAGTAGTGGCACCATCTCAAGATCAGTTTATTAACCTACTATTTTCACTGATGTCACGAATATTATTGAGATCCTACTTTGTTCCAAGCTCTGTTGTGGACGCTGTTTTCCCCTCTCCTCCTCCCAAGAGCCAACCATTCTCATGATCTGAAGTGTAGCCTTCCTACAGATGCTATTATATCCCCATTTTATAGGTGAAGAAACTGAGGCAAAAGGAGATGAAGGAACTTGCCCAGGGTCACACAGTTGGTGGGTCTCAGAACCAGAATAGACAGGTGATAAGTGAGATGAAGAACAGAAGACAGGTTGAAAAAAGGGGTCTGCGGCATGTGGTCCTGGAAACCCTCCCTGAGAAGGTGACCACATTCCAAAGCTGAGACCTGAAGGCAGAGAAAGAGGTGGCAGATGAAGATTTGTAGGAAAAGATAACAACACGTGCAAAGGCTCCAAAGTGGGAGCAAACTTGGATGGAAAGGCCGTCGTGCTAGCTGCCATCGGACCAGGAGAATCAGAGTTGTAACAGAAGGAGCCTGCATCTCTAAGGTCTTTGGGGGGCATCCATGCAAGCCTTGGACCGCCGATCTTAGACTTCCTCAGACTTCATTTATGAGACGCCAAATTATCTTCTATGTGGTTAAAACCACTGTTGCTTTGTCTTCTTGTCACACGCAACTGAATCTAATCCTAATTGATCCGTCATCCCTGCTGTTATGGACTGAATGTTCCCCCCTCAAAATTCATGTATTGAAACCCTAACCCCAGTGTGATGTGTTAGGAGGTAAGGCCTTTGGGAGGTGACTGGGTCATGAGACTGAACTTGATTAGCAAATGTAGAGTCAGAGGAAAAGCAAGAGAACCGAGTTCATACCTGGTGCTGCATGGCATGATGTCATTTAATCCTCATAACTCCCTGAGTTACCCCGTTTGACAGATGAGGGACCCAAAGCTTAGACGGTACACAGCTTACCTTTCTAACCACTAAAGGGGGAGGCAGACGTTTGACTCTAGGACTGTCTGACTGCAAACATTGTCTCCTAGGCATGGCCACAAATGTTCTGATTCAAGCACAGGACAATTGATTATCACTTGGACATTTTCTGTGTTCACTGGGCAACTCCGATCTATCTTGGTTTTCAGTTTCTCATCTCCATTTTATTTTATTGTGTATACCTCACCTTTTGAAAACAGACTTTGTTGGTGTTTTTATCTACTTTGTATGGCTGTTGGGAGGATTAAATAAAATGGCATAGGTGAGGCTGGATTTATTTCCTCGAACCCGTTTACCTGCTTCCTGAACCGGAATTGTGGTTCATCTTAACTACCCTTCACATTTTCCAATGGGAGTTAATTAATTGGATAAGTAGGCAAGTTTTAAAATACAAGAGTGTTCTTTGCAGCATTGATTATAATCGTCTCCAATTAAAAGCAAATGAAATATCCAATGATAAAAGACTGGATACAATAAAATACTATACATACCTTCAGCTGCTGTGAATGGCATTGTTAAAGTGTTATCGACTTGTAAATATGTTCGCAACATATTGTTAGATGAAAACAAAGTTACAGAACAATAAGTGCGGCATAAAGCCATTTTTTCCCCAGCAATAAAATACTCATACAAAAGTCTGTTTGGACATGCCATAAAATGTTAACAGAACTTATCTCTGGGTATGGCATTAGAGGTAATATTTTTTTCTCTTTAGTGCTACTTCTTAGTTTCTAATTTTGTTCTAATAAACATTCATTATTTGTGTAACAAAAGTTTTAAAGAAAAGGAAAATTTATTTTCCCTTTTATATTTATCTATATTTTTCTATAAGGAATAGGCCTTTCTCAGTTAAGAAAAGTTTAATATTGGCCGGGTGTAGGGGTAACAAAGTTTGGTAACAAACTTTTTCATGGTATCCCCAGTGCCTTGAATAGTATAAATGGTGGGTTCCCAGTAAATATTGTTTACCCACCACTAAAAAAAAAAAAAAAAAAGATCTTTTTGCTGCAAAGGACATTATTAGACAAATTGGTGATACTTAAAAGGAGTCTGAGGACTAGATGAGAGTAATGTATCATATTGATTTTTTTATTTTGATGGCCGTATCATGTAGAAGAAGGTCCTTGTTGTAGGAAATGCCCCCTGAAGTATTTGCAGGTGATGAAGTGTCAAGTCAACATTTACTCTCAACTGGTACAGAACAAAAAAATTATCTGAATCACACGTTTCTGTAAGTTTGAGATTGTTTTAAAAAAATTCATACACTAATTTCCAATGAGGTTTCATCCTTTCTCAGTTAACTTACTTTAACATTAATCTTTTCTTCACTTTATAATCTTCCTTATATTTCAATGAATATGAATAACAGCTACCATTTATTTGGCACTAAATTATTTATAGATGTGTGACAACAGGGATAAATTCTGTAAGTTATTGCATCACTTAGGGTTCTTTGATTGCAAAGAACTCGAGAAGGAAAAGGATACCAGAAGGATATCAGATATAGCAGGCTCTGTTGGAGACAGCAGCTCCACTTAATAAATGTATGATGATCTTGAGCGAGTGACATAACTCTTTGCCTCAGTTTTGGCATCTATAAAATGGAGAAAATTATAGTACATACCTCACAGGATTGTTGTGAAGTTTTTTGTTTGTTTGTTTGTTTGTTTGTTTTGAGACAGAGTCTCACTGTGTTGCCCGGGCTAGAGTGCCGTGGCGTCAGCCTAGCTCCAGCAACCTCAAACTCCTGGGCTCAAGTGATCCTCCTGCCTCAGCCTCCCGAGTACCTGGGACTACAGGCATGCACCACCATGCCTGGCTAATTTTTTCTATATATTTTTAGTTGTCCAATTAATTTC
>NW_012150219.1:740593-755170 GCF_000956105.1 Propithecus coquereli | reverse complement strand
TCACCTCAGTATTCTTTGTGCCTGACACATAGTTAGTACTCCATACATGTTATTTATTTATTATCATTTGGAATTGTCCAAAGAAGCCAATGAGTGGCCAATGCAAGATTTGAACCCAAGTTCATCTGAAACCAAAACCTGAGCTCCTCTCCATGACAACAACCCTTTATCACAACATTAACTGAGCCAGGATTCTCCCTCTTTTCTCCTAAGTGCTGGTGAAAACCAAGGGATGTTCCTTCTCCCACCCACCAGCACTTACTTCCCTTTGTGTTCTCCTAGGGCTTGTAAAACAAAAACTTGCCAAGCTGGCTGGTCCCTTTCAGAAGCCCAGTTCATGCTTACATCCTCCAAAAGCTTTTGCTTCACTGGTATACTTTGTTTGCTTTGGGTAATGCTATTCTTTTAAGTATAGAGGACATTTAATCTAAGTAATTTCGTCCCTGGTCTTTGATCTAGCCATGTGACGGCTGCAGCTGTGATGTAACAGGTCTGCCCCATGCAGTGTCTGTCTGCCTTGTCTCTAAGCATTTGTTTTCTTTCTGATATTTGATGGAAAATATCAGGTCAATATCTGAAAGAGTAATGCAATTCCCTGGAAGGTGTTGTATTAATCATGTTTTTAAAAAAATTATCTGTATTTTATGATGTTTTGACATCTTAAAAAGCTTGCTGGTCTGGGAGGGACTACTCTTCTCAGAGCTGGCTATCCTTAGAGATAGCGGAGGGTCCAGCTGGAAGCAAGTCTCTCATGTGCAAACCAATCAATCCCAAGTCTGTAGCCCCAACCGCCCCCTTCTCTAGCTCTCACACACCAGGCCAATATTTCCTCTGCCCTAATCCTCCCAGGACCAGGTACCAGGCAACTGGAAGCCACCTCTACAGCCTCAAGCCCTCTAGAATTATGCAAACTAGCCAAACCTAGCCTGCTTTGCCCTGCCTTGCCTTTCCCCATGTACCCCCAATAAAGAGTCTAGGTCAGGCTTTGCCCCTCACTCCTGTCTTTTGCCATGTGACCAAAACCCGGTGCTTCCTTCAGGCATGCAGCGATCCCCTCTCTGGGACCTGTGAGTGTAATAAACTTCTTCCTGCCGAGTCTTGTTCTCATTTCCTCCTGTAGCTGCACCAACTTTTCCATACCATATCCAACCTCTACATTCTTAGAATAGGTGTTATGAATTGATTTTTTTCTCAAAAATTGTTTGACATATTTATTGTTAAAACACCATTAATGTATGTTGATTATACTAAATAAAAATTCATAGTACAAAAAACACTGTTATATGATTAAAGAAATTTTGAGAAAGACACCTATATCCTACCATTTCAACAAAACCATCGCTTTCATTTTCCGGTCTTTCTTCTAACATTGCTCCATTTACATTCCTCTCTTTGTACAATTAACAAGGACAAATGCCGGACGTGGTGACTCATGCCTGTAGTCTCAGCTATTTTGGAGTCTGAGGTAGGAGGATCACTTGAGCCCAGAAGTTCAAGACTGGCCGGGCGCGGTGGCTCACGCCTGTAATCCTAGCACTCTGGGAGGCCGAGGCGGGTGGATTGCTTGAGGTCAGGAGTTCGAGACCAGCCTGAGCAAGAGCGAGACCCCGTCTCTACTAAAAAATAGAAAGAAATGATCTGGACAACTAAAAATATATATACATAAAAATTAGCCGGACATGGTGGCACATGCCTGTAGTCCCAGCTACTCAGAAGGCTGAGGCAGAAGGATCGCTTGAGCCCAGGAGTTCGAGGTTGCTGTGAGCTAGGCTGACACCACGGCATTCTAGCCCGGGCAACAAAGCAAAACTCTGTCTCCAAAAAGGAAAAAAAAGGAAGTTCAAGACTAATCTGGGCAACATAGCAAGACTCTGTCTTTAAAATATATTTTTTTAAATGGGAAAAGAACTTGAATAAACATTTCTCCAAAAGATAGTAACTATGTGTGGTGATGGATATGTTAATTAATTTGATTGTGGTAATAATTTCACAATGTATACATATATCAGATCATAACACTGTATGCCTTGAATATAAACGATTTTTATTTGTCAATTATACCTCAATAAAGCTGGAAAAACAAACAAACAAAATTTCTCCAAAGAAAATATATAAATGGCCAAAAAACACATAAAGAGATGCTCAACATCATTAGTCATTAGGGAAATACAAATCAAAACTATGAGCTACCACTTCACACCCGCTAGGGTGACTATGATAAAAAAACAAAAATAACAATTATTGGCAAAGATGAGAAAAACTGAAACCCTCAGACATTGCCAGTGGGAACGTAAAATGGTTCAGCTACTATGGAAAACGGTCCGATAGTTCCTCAAAAAGGTAAACACAGAATTACCATATGAACCAGTAATTCCACTCCTAGGTATATACCCAAAAGAACTCAGACAAATCCCTATACATTAATGTTCACAGCAGCACTACTCGCAACAGCTCAAAGGTGGAAACAACCCAAATGTCCATTAATAGATGAACGGATAAACAAATTACAGTATATCCATGCAATTAAATATTCAGCCATAGAAAGGAATGAAGTACAGATACCTGCTACAATGTGGATGAACCTCAAAAACATTGTGCTAAGTGGAAGAAGTTAGACACAATGGTCCCATTCATATGAAATATTCAGAATAGATAAATCCATAGCAACAGAAAGGAGATTGGTGGTTGCCAGAGATTTGGGGTGGTGGGAATGAGCGGTAACTGCTTAATGGGTGCCAGGTTTCTTTTTGGAGTGATTAAAATGTTGTGGAACTAGATAGACATCATGGTCGCACAACATTGTGAATATACTAAATATCACTGAATTGTTCACCGCAAAATGTTAATTTTATGTTATGTGAATTCACCTCAATAAATAATAAAAAGAAGAAAAAATTAAGGAGATTAGTTGCAGTATTAGGGATGATACAAAATTCATTTTACTATTTTTCAAGAAACAAGCAAACTTTTTTTTTTTTTTTTTTTTTTTTTTTTTTTTTTGAGACAGAGTCTCACTCTGTTGCCCTGGCTAGAGTGAGTGCCATGGCGTCAGCCTAGCTCACAGCAACCTCAAACTCCTGGGCTCAAGCAATCCTTCTGCCTCAGCCTCCCGAGTAGCTGGGACTACAGGCATGTGCCACCATGCCCGGCTAATTTTTTTCTATATATTTTTAGTTGTCCGATTAATTTCTTTCTATTTTTAGTAGAGACGGGGTCTCGCTCTTGCTCAGGCTGGTCTCGAACTCCTGAGCTCAAACAATCCGCCCGCCTCGGCCTCCCAGAGTGCTAGGATTACAGGCGTGAGCCACCGCACCCGGCCCAAGCAAACATTTTTTGACCAAGCAAAGCAACACATGACTATATAAGCATGTTCTCACGGTTAACAATAATTCAAACACAATACAAAGTGTAAGTGCCAGGCCGTGTGCAGTGGCTCACGCCTGTAATCCTAGCACTCTGGGAGGCCAAGGTGTGAGGATCGCTTGAGTTCAGGAGTTCAAGAGCAAGACCCCTGCCTCTACTAAAAATAGAAAAAATTAGCCAGGCATGGTGGTGTACGTCTGTAGCCCCAGCTACTCGGGAGGCTGAGGCAGGAGGATCACTTGAGCCCAGGAGTGTGAGGTTGCTGTGAGCTAGTTTGAAGCCACGGCACTCTATCTCTGGGCAACAGAGCGAGACTCTATCTCAGGGGGAAAAGAAGTAAGTTTCATATCCCTTTTCTGCCATGTAAATAAAAATCTATGTTAGGAAAACAGTTGTGTGCTTTTTGACAGTTCTAGATTTTGAAAACCTAGGATGTAGAATGTTCCTCTACCACTACCAAAAAGAAAGAGGAAGAGGCGGAGAAGGAGGAGAGAGAGAAGGGGAGGAAGAAAAAAGTATAAATATACTTTAGCTAAGTATAATGTAGCTAAGAAACACATTCCCTTTGGTATGAGAAAGACTGTTTCTGAAGGGCAATGATTTCTTACCTAGCATTCTATACCCAGCCAAATAATCCATGAAGTGGGAGGATAGAACAAAGATATGCAAGGTATCAAATTTTTCTCTTCTATGCCCCTTTGTCAGGAAGTGAGTGGAGCATGAGCGAGAAAATCATGCAAAAGGAACTCGTGGAATCCAGGAAACAGGAGATCCAGCCCAGAAAAGAGGCAAAAGCAAGAGCCGGTGCCACAGCTGCCCAGCAGGTCTAGAGAGGAAGCAGTCCCAATTGGAGCAGGAGAGCAGAACAATCACAGGGGGTCGGGGACGTCTCCAAGATAAAAGAGAGAAATGTGCAAGTTTCCTGATGGTTTTGAATCTATTGAGAGACTTCTATTTCTGTCAGAGATTTTATGGATCAACTGGTGATAAGTACATAGAAAACTAAGTGTAGCCAATTGGTTGAACAGATGGGACCCAAGGGCTGTAGGCAGAAAACAAGTTTATTCTTGGATGCAAAGTTTACTCTTTGCATGTTCAATTTGTGTCTGTGAAGCCCGTTCTTCCCCCACACCCTCGAATGAAGTCTAGGGCAAGTCTCATGGCTCCTTCAGTCATTCTCAGGTAATAAAATTCTCTCAGTCACTTAAAACTCCTAAACGGCACTCTGGGAGGCCAAGGTGAGTGGATCATTTGAGCTCAGGAGTTCGAGACCAGCCTGAGCAAGAGCGAGACCCCCGTCTCTACTAAAATAGAAAGAAATTAGCTGGACAACTAAAAATTTATAGAAAAAATTAGCCGGGCATGGTGGCACATGCCTGTAGTCGCAGCTACTCAGGAGGCTGAGGCAGGAGGATCGCTTGAGCCCAGGAGTTTGAGGTTGCTGTGAGCTAGGCTGACGCCACGGCACTCTAGCCCGGGCAAAAGAGTGAGACTCTGTCTCAAAAAAAAAAAAAAAAAAAAGAAATTTAATTTTTAAAACTTTGTAATAAAACATAGAAATTATCTAGAGACCAGGTAATATTTGAATATAACAAGAACACTTGTGCTCATATTGAGAAATAATTTGCACGAAGCCAAAGGCTGTTTTGCATGACCAAAAAGGTTTCCTTCACTGTGGGGAAAATGACACTCTTTAGCCTTCTGCCTCCAGTATAATATGAAAATATACCCTCCTGTTTCCAAATAACCTTGAGATAAGTCACAGATTCTCCTAGGATCATTTTAAACTTATGTCATGAGGGATTTGTTTTTCCCATTGGGTTACTCAGTATTAAATTTGAGAAATAACCGGGTCAGCTAAGCCAACAGGGGCTACCTTGTTGACCTAGAACTAACTCATGCTCACTACTTCTTACCTCAATTGCCCTGGAGCCCATAATATCCCTGTACAAAATCCTGTCAAGATTTTTTTTTTTTTTTTTTTTTTAAGGACAGTGGGCAAGAGAAAAAGACCAGGAGAGAAAAACAGAGAGAGGCCATTCATGTAACCTCTATGAGGGCAGGGGTTTCTTTATCTTGTTCACCTCAGTATTCTTTGTGCCTGACACATAGTTAATGCTCAGTAATATCTAACTATCTACTGAGTGAATAAATGAATGAGTGACTATGATTCCCCATTTTCCCAAGGTCTATAAGCATTAGAATAAAGTTATTATAAGTTGTATGTATTATATACTTCATAGATCTATGAAAAATCAACAGGTAAGATAGCTCTTAGAAAAAGGTACCTCATGGATGTCTTGGGAAAACAGCCAATTAATATAGACAATGTAAAATCTGGCCAGGCGAGGTGGCTCATGAGAGTAATCCCAGAGAGTAATCCCAGCTCTCTGGGAGGCTGAGACTGGAGGATCACTTGAGGCCAGGAGTTTGAGACCAGCCTGAGCCCTGAGCAAAAGCAAGACCGTCTCTACTAAAAATGAAGAAAATGAGCTGGGTGTGGTGGCACATGTCTGTAGTCCCAGCTACTCGGGAGGCTGAGGCAGGAGGATCGCTTGAGCCCAGGAGTTAGAGGTTGCAGTGCACTGTGATTGTACCACTGCACGCCAGCCTGGGTGATGGAGCTAGACTCTGTCTCAAAACAAACACAAAAAGATTCATCCATGAACACAGCTCTTTGTTATTTCTGACTAGCATTCCATTGCATGGGTGTACCACAGTTTATTTGTCCATTCATCTGTTGAAGGACATTTTGGCTGTTATGAATAAAGCTACTATCAACATTAGTGTAAGGTTTTAGTGTGAATGTAAGTTTTTTTTTAATTCAGTCTCTGTAGAGACTTTAAAATATTGCCAATGCTGACTGTATTTCAAGTCGTCATGGCGGGGTATTGGGAAAAGTTTTCAATTAGCAATAATTGCGCCTTGGACGAACTTCATTGGCTACGATACTGCCACTGCGCAAAGCTGAATGTAAGTTTTAAATCACTTGTATAAATACCTAAGACTGAGCTTGCTGTGTTGTATGGCAAGTCTATGTTTAACTTTATACGCAACTGCCGACCTGTCTTACCAAGCGGCTGGACCACTTTGTAGTCCCATTAGCAACACGAGTTCCTGTTGCTCTGCATTCTCCTATTTGATGTTGTCAGTTTATTTTTATTTTTTATTTTAGCTATTCTAGTAAGTGTGTAGTGGTATCTCAGTGTGTGTGTATTTATGGGCGTGTGCTTTTTAATTTTAATTTTTTTTGAAAAGTTAAAAATTCCTTAATTTTTTATTCCTGGTACCACTACCACAATTTACAGGGCAATATACCTGATGTAATGAAAAGAAAAAGAAAAAGAAAAAGCTACGACAGATAAAAGACCTCAGGAATGTACATATAATTGACACTACATTGCATTAATCAATAGCTGCACTTTTTGCAAACTGTGGCTATGACAGTCCTGAACAAGAAGGGTTTCCTGTTTAAGTTGCAATAACTTTTCTGGCTATGGGTCATTTTTCCTTTTGTGGCAGATTTTTACAGTTCCTCTAATGCATTTGGGACGACTGTCTCAAAGTAACCTGTAGCTTTCCTGACAACTCCTCGCTCTCTCTCCTGCTAAGAACTGTAGCCCTTTTCTGCTGTTTTTAGAACCTTCTGCTACCATACCCACCACTTCCACCACCAGATCCATAATCATCGCCATATGGACTGCCCGAGCTTCTTCCACCAAAATTGCCCCCTTTCATGGGTCCGTGATTTGATTGCTGTTGTCCACTGTAATTTCCAAAATCATTATAGTTCCCACCACCACCATAGTTACCACCTCCAAAATTTCCTCCTTCATTGTAACCGTCATATCCTCCTCCACCACTGCCATATCCACCACCTTGGTTTCCGTATCCTGGTCCCCCACCACCACAGCCCCCTCTACTACTATACCAGGACCGCCTCCATAGTTGCCACCATCACCTCCTCCATAACTATTTCTGCTGACACCACCTCTGCCACCATAGCCTCCTCTTCTACCAAAGTTTCCACCATGGCCAAAATGACCTCCACCACCTCCAAAGTTTCCTCCACGACCCACAAATTTGCCAGATCCACCTCTGTGACCTCTTTGCCATCCAGCAGACTATGTGTCTCGTTTAGAAAGGGCCTTTTTCACTTCACAATTATGCCCATTAATAATGTGCTATTTCTGAACAACAATTTTATCAACAGTATCATGATCATCAAAAATGACAAAGCCAAATCCTGTCTTTTTTCCACTCTGCCTGTCCTCTATAACTTCTATGGTTTCAATCTTGCCCTACTGTTCAAAGTAGTCTCTCAAATTACATTCTTCGGTATCTTCTTTAATATCACCGACAAAAATGTTCTTCACTGTTAGATGGGCACTGGCTTTACAGAATCCCCTCTAGAAACAGCTCTTTGGTTGCACAACAGGCCCATCCACCTTGTGTGCTCGAGCACACATTGCTGCATCCACCTCTTCCACACAGGAGTAAGTCACAAAACCAAAGCCTCTAGAATGTTTCATTTGGGGGTCTCTCATTCCCACACTATCTGTGAGTGTGCCCCATTTCTCAAAATGTTCTCTTAAACTATCATCTGTAGTTTCAAAGCTCAGGCTGACAATAAACAGTTTTCTGAACTACTCTGGTTCCTTTGGATCATGGCCTTCCTCCCCCCTGCTGCGGCAGCGACGGCCAGCTGGGGGCGACCCAGAGACAGCGGTTTTACCCCCATTTTGAGACCGGACTCGCCCCTTCCAACTCGAGTTCAATATGGCACCCAGAGGAAGAGTGGGTGTGTGTTTTATTTGCATTTCCCTAATGACATCTTTTCATATGCTTATTTGCCGTCCATATATCTTTATAACCTTCTTTGGTGAAGTGTCTTTTCAGATCTTTTGCCCATTTGTTTTTCTTTCTTGGGTTGTTTTCTTATTAAGTTTTAAGTATTCTTAATATATTCCAGATACAAATTCTCTATCACATATGTGATTTGCACATATTTTTCCAAGTCCGTGGCTTGCTCTTTTGTTCTCTTTACAATGTCTTTCCTTATTCTTTATTTAAAAAACCTACTGATTATTATTCCATTGTATGAATATGTCATAACTTATTTAGCTAATCTTAGGTTGATGGATACTGATATTATTTCCAAACTTTTGCTATTACAAACTATCCTTCTGCTAATATCTTTGAATTCATATTATTTCTAAGAACTGTTTTTCCTTTACCATGAACTATCTGTTGCTATCTTTTATGCATTATTCTTTTTCTTTGAGACAGGATCTCCCTCTATTGCCCAGGCCCGAGTGCAGTGGCACGATCCCAGCATACCACAACCCCAATTTTTCTATGTGGTTGTTAATCTTTGTGTTATTTGTAGGCACTCTTTTTTTTTTTTTGGACAGAGTCTCGCTCTGTTGCCCGGGCTAGAGTGCCGTGACGTCAGCCTAGCTCACAGCAACCTCAAACTCCTGGGCTCAAGCTATCCTCCTGCCTCAGCCTCCCGAGTAGCTGGGACTACAGGCATGTGCCACCATGCCTGGCTAATTTTTTCTCTATAGTTTTAGTTGTCCGATTAATTTCTTTTTATTTTTAGTAGAGACGGGGTCTCGCTCTTGCTCAGGCTGGTCTCGAACTCCTGAGCTCAAACGATCCGCCCGCCTCGGCCTCCCAGAGTGCCCAGATTACAGGCGTGAGCCACTGTGCCCGGCCTGGCACTCTTTATATGTTATGAAATTTGCCTTTCCCATGATAGAGATGAAAGCTTTTTCTAGTCTGTTATTTGTCTTTTTACTGCCTATATTTTTATTTTTTACTTTCCTGAAGTTAAATGAATTGATCTTTTTCTTTAAGGGTCTTGAATGTTATGTCACAGTTAAAAGGGCATTCTCCACTTGAGAATGATAAAAGAATATTTCCAGGGATTCTTCTGGTATTTTTATGGTTTCCTTTTTTCCATTTAAATCCTTGATCCATTTAGCATGATTCTTAGTATATATGGACTTAACTTTTTTCCCCTCCAGAATACGCTGTTGTCCCAAACCATTTATTGAATGAAATCCATCTTTTCCTCACCAACTTGAAACACTACTTTTACTGAATATTAAATTAATATTGGGTATATCTAGGAATTTTTTGTCCACTGATCATGGAGCTAATCAGGCACTAGCACCTACATGTTTTAATAAGTAATACTTTATAACATGTTTGCTCTTTGGTCAGGAGTTTCCAGAAAGTTCCTGGTTGTGTTTTCTTGTTAATTTTTCCATAAGAATGTAGACATGGCTCATCTAGTTCCAAAACAAAATTCTGTTTGTATTTTTATCGGGATCTCACAAAATGTCTTAAGTGACATTTTAATGAGTAGGAGCCTTCCTAACTAAGAACACATTAATAGCTTATATTTCTCTTTGTTCAAGCCTTTTTCTGTGTCCTTCTGTAGAATTTAAAATTTTCCCTCACACAGATTGTGTTTCTTGTAAATTTTTTCCCTAGGAATTTGTCTTTTTTTCATTGCTTTTTAAACGGGGTCTTCCATTATATCTTCTAACTGTTGTCCTCCTAAGATTCTTAAACAGCCCTAGGGGAGCAGTGTACCTCAAATAAACTTGGTAATCACTTATTTAGACCAGCAAGTATTTCTCAACCTTGTTTCCCTGTGCAACACATGTCACAGTAACCCTGATATACACCAATCGATCCTACAGGTGTTCCCTGTTTTTCAGGATTCTAGCAGAGATCAGTGAGGCTGCCATTTTTGAGCAGTTAGTGGAAATTTATCATGTACTCACTGTATACCCAGCACTATGTTAGGGGCCAGGGACACCGTGGTGACGAGGACAGTCTGAGTCCCTGCTCCTGTGGAAATTGACCACTTAGTTCTAGCCAAACAGAGATACTCAGCAAATAATTGAGTAATTACAAGGGTGCAAAGTTCTGCTGAGAGGCTAAGAGAGCAGAGCAGAGATAATTCCTCAGGTGTCAACATCCATTGCCAAGGCTTCAATTACCTCTCAAATGCTACTGACTCACATATTTGTGTTTTTAGCCCTGACTTTCCTCTGAGCTCCAGACCCGCCTCCTTGCCATTTCTACTTAAATGTCTACAAGGCATGCCAGACTCAAAGTGTTTGGAAAAAAAACATCCTTATCTTCTAGAAATCTAGCAATCATTCTTGATACTTCTCTTACACTTCCCCCCCTGCTGCCATCCAGGTCCATGTCCTGTACGTTCTCCTAAGTAACTCTTAAATCCATTCATTTTTCTCCCATGTCCACCATCACCCAAATCCAGGCCACTGTCCTCTCCCACCTGGAGCACTGCAGCAGGCCCTTCGCTGAGCCCCACTTGGACCTCCCCTCACACCTAACAGGTACAATGCACCTTCTTCGTAGAAGCCAGTCCCTTCTCCACTGACTAGCTAGAGAATCTTTGCAAAACTTAAATCTGCCCATGTCACTTCCTGTTTAAAACTCTCCAGTGGCATCTCATTGCTCTTACAATAGAGACAGAACTCCTTAACAAGGTCTGTGAGCAAGGTGTTGCCTGGCCTTTGCTGATCTTCAGCTTAATCGTGAATCATGCTCCCGTCTGCTGAGTGGCAGCCACGCTGGCCTTTTCAGTTCTATAGCATGGGCTGTGGTGATCGTATTTTCCAGAGATCACTCAACAGTGTCTCCTCTCTTACATGCTGTTTTTGATCTTTGCCACTCCTCTGTCAGGAGGTAGAGCTAATTCCCCTGCCCTTGGATCTGGACAAACTTGTGTCTTATTTGTAGCCAGTAATGTATAGTGAATGTTGTTTTATGTGACATCCAAAGCTAGGTCACATAGGGCAATGCAGCTCTGCCTTGCTGGCTGGAATACTTAACTCTTGAAGCCTTTGGCTGCCATGTAAACAATTCGACAGCACTCAGGCCACTATACTACAGGAAGCTCAAATTAGCCCAAGCCAAGAGACCACAGGGATGGGCCGTCAGGCTGCATAAAGAGAGAGATGCCCAGTTAGCCCCCAGATGCTCTGTGCCCCTGTGGTCCAGCTCCATATTGCAGATCCCAAGTTAGAGTCTCTCAGGCAAACCCTTCCCCAATTCCTGACCCACAGAATCCAAGAGAGATAATAAAATTCTGTTCTTTTAAATCAACAGGAGTGATTTCTTTCGTAGCGATGGTAACTGGAACCTGGGCCATGTGCTGTCCCACCTCAGGACTTTGTACGTCCTTCCCCTCTGCTGGGAACACTTGCTGTATCCTTTCTGCCTAGTTTCCACCTTTGTAGTGGTCAGATCTTTGCTGAAGCTACAATGCTTCAAGGTGTCCCTTCCCTCAACCCTGAAGCTAGGGTTTCACAATGCCATCTACGTTTCCTTCCTGTGCTTATCACTGTTGCAGTTGGAGATTATTTGACCAGCGTCTGTCTTTCCCACGATTCATCATGCCCACATTTACACGGTGCATTTACATAGTAGGGCAGGCATTACAAGCTCAAATGTCAACAGGAAGAGGAAAGTAACATAAATGAGAGACAGGGGCAGGGTGGGGACTGTAGTGAAATGAAAAGAACATGCCCCACCTATAGGGCGCAACTGCTACCCAGCAGGCTCTGTGCAGCCAAATGTGCCTCCTTTTTAAAGGGATGATATAAAGCCAGATTATTATGTTGAGTGTTGGAATGACAGTAACTACTATAATTAAAACTAAAAACAAAGAAGGAAAAGGGGAAAAAACAAACAATCACAACCTGAAGATTTAACATTCCTCCTTTTGAGAACTACTCTGAACTTTCACTTTGTGTAACCAAGAACTTATATTTAACCAAGGCATGGGTTAGCCATGGGGCTGCCTGGGGTTCAGCAGTGGGTCACTTAGATTTGTTTTTCTCTATTTGTATCTAGAGACTGTCAGTCAAGTTCTCTTCCAAGGTCCTAAAGACTATTTTATTTTATTTCAGAGTATTATGGCGGTACAAAAGTTTTGGTTACATAAATTACTTTTGTACAGATTGAGTCAAAGTTATAAGTATGCCCATCACCCAGATAGTGTACATTGTTCCTGTTAGGTGTGAATTTACTCATCCTCTCCTCCCCCCTCCCACCTGCTTGATTTCCAATGAGCTTTATTTTCATATGTACACATAGTGTTGTTTGATTTGTTCCAATTTAATAGTGAGTACATGTGGTGTTTGTTTTTCCATTCTTGTGACACTTCACTTAGAAGAATGGTCTTCAGTTCCATACAGGTTAATACAAGAGGTATTAGTTTACCATTTTTTTTATGACTGAGTAGTACTCCATGGTACACATATACCATATTTTATTAATCCACTCATGTATTGATGGGCACTTGGGTTGTTTCCACATCTTTGCAATTGTGAATTGTGCTGCTATAAATATTCAGGTGCAGGTGTCTTTTTATAAAACATCTTTTTTTCCTTTGGGTAAATACCCAGTAGTGGGATTGCTGGATCAAATGGTAGGTCTGCTTTTAGTTCTTTAAAGCATCTCCATACTGTTTTCCATAGAGGTTGTACTAGTTTGCAGTCCTATCAACAGTGTGTAAGTGTTCCTATCTCTCCACATTCACACCAGCATTTGTTGTTTGGGGATTTTTTTATAAAAGCCATTCTCAGTGGAGTTCGGTGATATCTCATTGTGGTTTTGATTTGCATTTCTCTGATAATTAGCAGATGTTGAGCATTTTTTCATGTTTGTTGGCCATTAGTCCATCTTCTTTTGAAAAGTTTCTGTTTATGTCTTTTGCCCACTTTCTAATGTGGTTGAGTTTTTTCTTGCTGATTTGCTTGAGTTCTTTGTAGATTCTGGTTATCAGCCCTTTATCAGATGTATGGCATGCAAATATTTTCTCCCACTTTGTAAGTTGTCTGTTCACTCTATTGATTGTTTCCTTGGCTGTCTGAAGACCTCTTGACTCTTACCAAGTAATTATGGGATTATTTTTCTTTCCACAGATGGAAGCAAGAAACTGGGACCATTAAGCATGTTACAATAAATTCTGTGTTCCTTCTTATGAGATAAATTATATGTATTTGCACTAAAGCACGGGAACATGCAAAGCTCATCAAACCCTCTGAGAAGTTGATTTTTATCTAAAAATTCTTTCTTGTTATTTAATGTTTCTACTAAAAAAAATACAGGGGTTACCTCCTTAATGTATGGAGGGAGGGGAGAAAATAGAGACTGGAAGTCATAGGCCCACCACTTGGGTCCCCACAGGTAATAGCAAAACCACCTTTTAAGAGATTGTCTGATTGTGCCCATGACCCAGCTTTGGATTTAGGGAAACTCCTCTGTGCCTGCTCCTCTTCTGGAATGGGCTATGGGATCCACACTGCTCAGAAGTTAGAAAGGAAAAAAAAATCACTTTCAGCAGAAGGTTGGAGAGTATCTGAATGTTTCTTAGTACTATCTTGGATAGGCACTAAAGGGACAGTGAAAGTCCTTTGTTGTTGGTATCCTGAAATTGTCTTACTGCATTTTGCAAGAAGCAAAGCAAGGAGGCCTGGTCCAGAGAAAAGTGTCCTCTAAGGCTTGCACAAGGCTCCAAAGCATTGTTTGGAGGGGCCCCTTCAGCCACAGCATGTTATGCTATGAGCGTATACAAAGTAAACTGTATTCCCTTGGCAAGAAAGATTGAGCAATCGTTAGATCAAGAGATACTGAGAGAAAGAGTGCGCGAACGGGACAGAGAAGAAATTATTTTTCAACAATGGGGAAGCCGTCCCAGAGTGAGCAAGAGAGAAGAGCCCTGTGTACTTGCAGTTCCTTCACTCACTCTCAGTTTCCTGCACCTCTCACAATGCGTGTACGACTGAGTATGGTTCGAGAGGTTCTAGATTTTCCACTCACTACTCTCTCTTCCCGCCAACCTCCCATATAACACGGCTACTAAAAACCACTCAGTTTATCTAGAGCTGGGTGAAAGAAATAGCAATCTGGCACTTCTTGCCTTTCATCTCACTATCAAAGTTACTGATTTTATTTATTGTGTGTTTTACCCTCAGTAGAATGTAAACTCCAGAAGAGCAAGGATTTTTGTTCACCACTACATTCTTAGCTCTTTGAACAATACCTCGCACACAGTAGGCGTTTATTTATTTTTTATTTTTTTGAGACAGAGTCTCACTCTTTTGCCCGGGCTAGAGTGAGTGCCATGGCGTCAGCCTAGCTC
Organism: Propithecus coquereli; assembly: GCF_000956105.1. Classification (NCBI taxonomy): domain Eukaryota; kingdom Metazoa; phylum Chordata; class Mammalia; order Primates; family Indriidae; genus Propithecus; species Propithecus coquereli. The sequence goes on along the minus strand of NW_012150219.1, from coordinate 740,610 downwards.
ACAGCAACCTCAAACTC
>NW_012150219.1:687854-740027 GCF_000956105.1 Propithecus coquereli | reverse complement strand
CCTGCCGGGCTGCGGGCGCCGGAGCGGCTCTTCAGCGTTTGCGCCGCTCGCCGCCGCGTCTCTCTCAGCTCCCCCTTCCTTTGAACCCCCGGCCCGGCGGCGCCCGCCTCTTCTGCGGCCACTCCGCCTCTTCCCTGCTTCTCTCCCTTCCTCCTCTCCCTTTTTCCTTCCTCCTTCCCCTCCTCGCCGCCGCCGCCCAAGACCGCCGGCCGGGGGACGAGCTCGGGGCAGCAGCCAGGTGAGGCGGCCGGGCCAGGCCGGGCCTGGCGGAGTCCTCGCGGGCGCCGCGACGGTGGAGAGGTGGGCGGCGGGTGGGGCCTAGGCCTCGGCGGGCCCGCGCGCCCAGCCACCTTCCCCCGGGCCTCTCTCCCGCCCGCGGGGCCTTCCCGGAGGAGGTGGGTCCTTCTGCGCCCCCCGCCTCGGAGCGCCCTGCGGCTTGGACCCCGGGAGCTCTCATTTCCTCCACCTCTTGCTGGGGCCAGAAGCAGGTGCCACGGCTGCTTTTCCTCACGCATCGCGCGCGGGGATGCCGAAGTTATTCCCGGGGCTGGGGGGCGGGTGTCCCCACTTCAGGTCCCCAAGATCCGGAGCATCTAAATCTCCTCAGCCCGGGTCTGTAGCATAGTGGTTAGGAGCAGGTGTCCGACGCGGGTGCAAATCCCGGCTCTGCCCCTTTAGGCAAGTCACTTAAAACTCTTTGTGTCTTGGTTGGAAAAGAGGCTAATATCGTTGTCGCCTGTTAAGGTTGTTAAGGTTCAGTGAAATGGGGCGTGTAAAGCGCTTATCGGAATGCCAGTCCTACAGCGTGTCCCAATAAACCGCCTGCATAATTTATTAGCGTGATATGGAGGTATAATTTAATGGGTAGAGTGGACAGAAGTTGACCTACCTACCCGTTTGGGTTTCCTTAAAGGCAGAAATGTTCAGCGTGCCCATCGCCAGCGCCAAAGCATTGTTTTGGGTTAACATCTGAAAGGGGCGTACGCTTATTTGGGACACTCTGTAGTAGGCAGTTTGTAAAAGATAGATGCTATTTCTTTCCATCTCCTCCGCTTAGCCAGCTGCAGGGTATTCACCAGCTCCTGCAGTATGAGCAACCTGTCCGTTTTTTCTGCCATCATCCAGCTTCTTGTTGTCATTCCGTTTCTGGTAAAGTTGCTGGCAGAAGATTCCCTTGAGTTGAGCAAACCTTTCTGGAGCACTTGCTGTGTGTGTGTGTGTCTGTCTGTCTCTGGAGGAGGGTGTATGAAGATGGAAAAATTTGTCCTTTCTTGCTCTACATCTCTAACTTCTAACTTTTTTTCACTGCGGTTTTGCTTTTATTCCCTCCGTCTCTGTAGGCAGACTTTGCTTTTAAGCCCTTGCCCCACCTCTGGGTTGCAGTGTTGATTGTGTGGAAGTTTTCTTCTGTTCAGGGGAAGAGGTGTGCTTCAGTCTGTTCTGCCAGCGTTCTCTGGCTATGGGGACGATTTTAAGGTCACACTTCCCTTCTGTTTGTAGCTTTAATTGTTTAGAGGGTGATGGAAAGAGAGTTAAACCAGGTTTTTGGTTGATTTTGGCCTTCCAGGAATTACTGCTTACCAAATGTAAATTACATTGCTACTTGTTGAAGTAAAAACCAAAAATACAGTTGGAATGTAGAGGGAGCAGTTTCGATCATCCGGTGACAGGTGGGATTTTATTCAAGCGTACTGAGTTTCTTTTTATTTTGTACTCGGTTGTATAGCTGTATTCTTCGTTAAGGAAATGCAACTCATGGACGTGCAAATTTACAAGAGTAAGGAATGTGTATTTGCTCTACTGAATGATCCTCCTATGCCGTAGGATTGTTTTAGGCAGTGAACTGAAAATATTTTGATTTACACCTGTCTCTCAGTAACACATGATGCAAAGTGGCCTTCTTGTTTTTGACATTTTGCTAGAGTTTTATGGCAGAGTCTTACTGTCATTTCTAATTTAAAATCTCTGTTTAAATGGCTTTTTAAAAACACCTAAACAAGCAGCTATGCAAGCAATACAAAGCATGTCTTCTACTGCCATAACACAAATTGTAGTGCTAGGGAAATGGTATTTTAATATTGTGATAAATAACCTAAAGGTTATTTTTAAACTTTTTATTCTGGAAAATATACAAAAATTGAATAGTATAGAGAATCCCATTTATTGGTCACTCAACCTTGGCAATTATTAACTCATAGCCAAGGTCAGTCTTGTTTAAGGTTTACCTCCTCCCCAAACTGGATTATTTTGAAATAAATCCTAAACTCCTTATCACAAATATTAGCAATTTTTACTTTTACCAAATTGCTGTTAATCTGTCACAAAATTTACGTGGAGTAGAATCATAGTTCTCAATTTGTTGGGCTTCTCATCTCTTTATATGTGATAACTGTTCAGAAAAAAAAAAATCAGCCAAATTAGCTGTTGATTCAGCGCTTTCTCCTCCTCAAAGTCCAATCAAAATGCAAGTAGTCCCAGCTACTGAGGAGGCTGAGGCAGAAGGATGGCTTGGGCCTAGGAGTTCTAGTCCAGCCTGGAGTAATGTAACCAGAGCGACCCCCCAAAATAAAAAAAATTCAGCCTTGCTTCTTTGTGTACAAAAGCAACAGTTCTTGAGCTATTAATGACTATAGTTGAAAAGCAATCGGAACTACAGTTTTCCCTAATCCTGTTTCAGTGGAGACCTACCTGTTAAGCTACTTTTAATAGAGAATAGCTTTATGTCAAAGTTAAACTACAGTTAGTAATTTGTAATGAAAACTTTCAAAGTTTCTTTATAGTAGTGTAAATATAGTGTTATTACTTTGTGTTAAGAATTAAGCAAAGAGAATTTCAGATCTTCTGTTTGTAGCATTGTTTTCTAAAGATCCTCCATCTGCTCTATTTACAAATAATAAATTTAAGTATGAATGAAACCTTAATTTTTGTGAATAATATGAAATCACAGCATAGGTATTTATGTTTTCCTTGTCTAAAGAGAGATCTCTACTAGAATGGAAGTTGACAGGAATATTATAAATGTTTGTCATTGTTACTTAATTTTCAAATTTCTGGTCATGAACAGTTTCTAGCTTTTAGACCTGTAACATTGTTATTTCAATTCTGTAGTTTTGAGCGTGATCAGGTAGAGTGGAAATGTTACATGTTATGTTTTAGTTATTACAACCTGGGAGATGGGGAAGGATATATCTCTTGAACTTAATTTAGGAAAACCCCAATTCAGTATCTAGGGAAGGACACAGAATGTATTTTAAAATGCTTACTGCTTCCCAGTAAGCTTAAAGTTAAACTTTTAAGCATTTGGAATTGTTACCATAAATATAGTTTCTTCAGAATACGTTATATACAGATAACAGATCCTCGAATAACGTCGTTTCTTTGTAACGTTGATGAGAAAAAAGTCACTTCCTTGCCAGGGCCACTGCCTGTGTGGAGTTTGCACATTTTCCCCATGAGTGCGTGGGTTTTCTCTGGGTACTCTGGTTTCCTCCCACATCCCAAAGATGTGCATGTTAGGTTCATTGGCGTGTCTAAATAATCCCTGACTTTGTGAGTGTAGGTTTGCGTGTGAGTGTGCCCTGGGATGGGATGGAGTCCTGTCCAGGGTGGGGTTCCCCCCTTGTGCCCTGAGCTGCCCGCATAGGCTCTGGCCACTCCCGACCCTAAACTGGAATAAGTGGATAACTAATTTTCTTATTTGTTTTTATTCATCTTTCTTAAATGGACATATACTTCAGGGTTTAATATTAGAAGTGTTTTGTTCTTTAATGAGAAGTTGGTAATGTTTTTCTGACCAGAAATAGGGTATAGGAACTTAACTGGATTATACGTCAATTAGCCTATGGTAAAATGGGTTTCACTGTATGTCATTTTACTTAAAGTTGAAGTTTCCAAGAAGCTATTGATGGTGTTAAGTGAGGATTTACTGTATTTTGAGTTTAGAAATGAACATGACTCATGGAACTTTCCCTCTCAATTCTGAAGTCAAACCATTAATATTATTCTGGGTGTTACCATTAAACATTGAGACTATACTGTGCTGCTTCATCCTGAGTGTCTCCTTGCTAAGACAAGGTAGATAACTGAACGTAGGAGACACAAAGTGAGTCTCAATTTGTAGTGCAACTTTGAGCTCTTTTAGTGGATGGAGTAAGAGTGAAATTCACCAGCATAAAGATGAAACTTTCATGAAAAAGTTATCTTTTTGTGAAATGCATAAGTCAATTCCAGAATATATTGCCCAGGCTGGCCTTGAACTCCTGGGCTCAAGTGATCCTCTTTCCTTAGCCTCCCGAGTAGCTGGGACTACAGGCAGAGGCCTGTTGTTTTTATGAGCCTCCAAACTGGATAATTTTATTTGATGTTAACACTTAAGTGACACAGAATTACTCAATTTGGGGAAATGTAAATTCCTCCCCCTCAAATGAGAGCTCTTGGGGTTGTTTTCTTTTCTCTCAGAATGGGATTTTAGAGGCTTCAAAAATGTTTAAGAATTTTATGACAGGCCGGGCGCAGTGGCTCACGCCTGTAATCCTAGCTTTCTGGGAGGCCGAGGCGGGCGGATTGTTTGAGCTCAGGAGTTCGAAACCAGCCTGAGCAAGAGCGAGACCCCGTCTCTACTAAAAATAGAAAGAAATTAATTGGACAACTAAAAATATATGTAGAAAAAATTAGCCGGGTATGGTGGCTGCATGCCTGTAGTCCCAGCTACTCGGGAGGCTGAGGCAGAAGGATTGCTTGAGCCCAGGAGTTTGAGGTTGCTGTGAGCTAGGATGACACCACAGCACTCTAGCCAGGGCAACAGAGTGAGACTCTGTCTGGGGGGAGGGGACGATCCACCCGACTCGGCCTCCCAGAGTGCTAGGATTACAGGCGTGAGCCACCGCACCTGGCCCCTTTATGTTGTATTTCTAATATTCGCAAACATCTTTGCAAAGTAAGGGTCATAGTAGCTGAGGATACTGAGGCCCTTTGAGAGGCCAAATAACTGACGCAAGGTCCTGAGCCACTTAGTAACAGTGCGGGAGCATAGACTGGTTTGCTCCCAAGTCAGTGCTCTTTCCACTGAACCACACTTCTCTAATTATGCTTGGGTGCTTTTTGTTTAGGATAATTGATTCTGTTTGTCACTAGTGGCCCTCCCCCCCTTACCCCCTGCAGCTAGGATAAATTTTGCTCATTAGAACTTTAGCTCAATTTGAAAGAAAGTCTGGTTAAGTAATACTCAGTCTTTTAGATAGGCTTTTGAAATAGTTTGAGTATTTACAGTTTACTTTTGTTCCTTGTGGCAAATTAAGCTAACAAACTTTTAAGCTGATTTGCAGGTTTATGTGTGAGGAGGGGCTTAGAGGTAAATAGGGCAGGGGATGTTTTATTTACCTTTGTGTTGAAGGAGTCTGCCTCCTAAATTATTGTTGCAATCTGTCATGAAGTTTGTTAAAGATGGTTTATTAACTATAGTCAAAATTGTTGCTAAGGAAATTGGTTTCTTTAAATTATAATGTTCTGCTTTATTGGAAATGAGTTAACTAAACTTCTAAATGACTTTATAGGGTAGGTGATGATTACCCTCTTTTTTGCTTCCCAGCCATTTCTAACTAATGTTCCTGGCTAATAGTGTTGGGAGTATTTTTTTATTTTTTTTAATTAAAAAAATTTTTTTTTGAGACAGGGTCTCTCTTTGTCACCCAGGCTGAAGTTCAGTGGCACTATCGTAGCTCACTGCAGCCTCTAACTCTTGGCTCAAGCGATCCTCCTAGTTCAGCTTCTCAAGTAGCTGGGACTACAGGCACATGCCACCACACCCGGCTAATTTTTCTATTTTTAGTAGAGACAGGGTCTCATTCTTGCTCAGGCTGGTCTTGAACTCCTGAGCTCAAGTGATCCTCCTGCCTTGGCCTCCCAGAGTGCTAGGATTACAGGCGCGAGCCACCTTGCCCAGCCATTTTTCATTTTCTTTGAATCAGGGATCTTCTCAATCAGAAGCTGCTTTGGTTTTCCACCCAGGCAGTTGTTGTCTCTATGGCTAGTCTTAAAAGGCTGGATCAATGAAGTTAAATCTGCCTTTGGATTTGTAGTTTTACTGAGACAGTATGTGAAGTTCCATTTTATATTTAACCTCAACTGAGGTGACCTTGTAGTCTGTACTGACATAGTGTGTCTCATTAATCATGAAAAGGTGTTGGAAATGTGTCTTTTTTGGGGATGAAATGAACATAATGCTGCTTAAATTGTTAATATATTGGCTTCCCTCAGAAAATGAGCTTTATGATTTAACTAGATTTTGTCTCATTCTCTCCTATCTTTGCTTTTTTGAAGTCCATGCCTTCTATAGATTAAAATTAAGTGAGGCATGAATTTTCTACCCTTGCAGATTCCACCCTGATACAAATAGGGCCATTGTCTGCTGATGCCATTGTGATTTTATGCAGAATGCTAGGCAGTCCTTTCCTCTGTCACAGAATAATTTATATGTAATGATAAGTCTAATTATGTTTGGAAGCCCATGTCCTTTGTTGCACAGTTTAACTGACCTGCTCATTGAGGCTCCATGATCCTTTACTTAGATGACAGTCAAATATAATTAGGTAAATAAGTTTCCTTTTGGCTTGCAGTCATGTTAAGGGTATGACTACTTCTAGATAGTAATTTCCCTGTTAGTTGAGAATTTATTTAAGCACTAAACATAAAAAAGGGGGCCAGGCAGGGTGGCTTATGCCTATAATCCTAGCACTGTGGGAGGCTGAGGCAGGAGGATCTCTTGAGCAAGAGCCAGACCCTGTCTCTACTAAAAATAGAAAAATTAGCTGGGTGTGGTGGCGTGTGCCTGTAGTCCCAGCTACTTGGGAGGCTGAGCCAGGAGGATTGCTTGAGCCCAGGAGTTTGAGGTTGCAGTGAGCTATGATGACACCACTGCGAGTGAGACGCTGTCTCAAAAAAAAAAAAAAAAAAAGTAAACTAACTCTCTCTCACTTTTTTTTCTGCATGAACCCTGCCCCCCGCCCCCCGCCTTACCTGAATTTCTGTGTTACCTGGGCTAGAATGCAATGTGTCATCATAGTACACCCCAGCCTTGAATGCCTGGGCTCAGGCAATCCTCCTGACTCAGCCTCCCAAGTAGCTGGGACTTGCAGGCCCAGGCCACCATGCCTGGCCAATTTTTGTTTTTGTAGAGGGGTCTGGGTCTTGCTCAGGCTGGTTTCTTGGCCTCAAGCAATCCTCCTTCCTCCGCCTCCCAAAGTGCTAGGCTTACAGGTGTGAGCCACCTCACCTGGCCCCTTTTCTTTCTTTCTTTCCTTTTTTTTTTTTTTACTAGCCCTGCCAAAGCAAGGCCTCAAAAAAGTAGTTGAAGAACTCAGAGCTGATCCTCTTCACAGAAATCTTTAATAAAAGGTGAAAGATTCATGTGACTTGGAGAGAAACCAGAGTATGCATGAGGTCCTTTCTAAAATTTGCTACTTTTTTCTTTCTTAATAATAAAATAGTGTGTTTTGAATTTGTTTTATTAATGTCAGTTTATAGTATCAGTTATGGTATACCCTAATAATGTTTAACAGCTAACTTTGGTATGGCATTTCATAGTTTACAAGCCTTTCGCCTACATTATTGGTTAATCTCCCTAAGAATCATATGATTACTGTTTTATTAATCATATGAAATTGGCGGTGGAAACCCCATTTTATATATTAAAAGGCTGAAACCTACACATGAAACTTTCTCAAGGTTATTCAGCTGAGTGGCAGAGTTGGAACCCAAACTCAGATCGCCAGTCAAGGTTTTTTCCATCATACTTTAACAGCTGTGTGCTAGCTGGCTTGCCTTTATTCTAAATCAAGAGTTCACAGCCAATGGGTCTTTTAGGTTTTTGTGTGTCTTTTTCAGTTATGAGGTGATATGTGTTATAAACGATTTATTACTAATTAAAATGCCACTGTGAACTATTTATTTAAAGAATTTGTATTGGATATACAAACGTGAATTCCATGAGGACAGGGACTGTGTCTCATTTGTGCACACCTCTCTCCCCAGTGTCTAGAATAGTGCCTGCTAATAGTAAGTGTTGAATAATTACTTGTTGTGTGAATAAAGCAATGAATTTAATTCACTCTCATACGTTCTATTAATGCCTTCTTGAGTGGGGAAAAAAAGGGAATTTGGCTTCTCTTTATGTCTGCCGTTGCTTGGTGTAAGTAAGTGATATATAGATATACTGGTAATAATTGTGATGGCTTTGGGTTATCTTTTTTTTTTTTTTTTTTGAGACAGTCTCACTCTGTTGTCAGGGCTAGAGTGCGTGGCTTCAGCCTAGCTCACAGCAACCTCAAACTCCTGGGCTCAAGCAATCCTCCTGCCTCAGCCTCTTGAGTAGCTGGGACTACAGGCATGCGCCACCATGCCCGGCTAATTTTTTCTATATATGTATTTTTAGTTGTCCAGATAATTTCTTTCTATTTTTAGTAGAGACAGGGTCTTGCTCTTGCTCAGGCTGGTCTCGAACTCCTGACCTTGAGCGATCCACCCACCTCGGCCTCCCAGAGTGCTAGGATTACAGGCGTGAGCCACTGCGCCCGGCCTGGGTTATCTTTTGAAATTGGGGAATTTCAAAAAACAGATTTGCTTGTAGAAGTGTGACTGTGTATATGAATCTCAGCTGTCACTTGTGTAAAGGTATTTGAGATCCAAATGGTTGCAGATGTTTGTATTTCTCCTCTCTCTGGCTCTCGCTCTCTTTGCTGTTAAGTTGATTGATGGCAGTTGTTTCTTACCATTGTCATCATGTCTGACTCTAGCAGCTCCTTTTTCCATTTTAATTTTTACTTCTGCTTTGGGCTAGAAAACTAGACACCCAAATTTACAGTAATTTTTTGACATAGATGGGCTTGGATTGAGCAAGGCCATTGGTATTTTACGAAAAAGCTTGGGCTGTGTGAGATGGTCTTAGACATTTGTTTGGGCTACTCAGAGGCCTTTTTTAGTTCCCATTCATGGTGAGGTATTGAAACAACTGGGTATCCAGATTGGAAAGTTGTTAGTATAGTATACTATTTACAAAAACCTGAGCTGTTAAAATACTAGAGAACAAATTAGAGCTTATGATTTATTTCTGAGCAGTGAGAAACTGAAATAAGCAAAAACATTTTATGTTGTAAACATGTAAAAAGCATCTCAAGGTAAGGAATTCTGTTTGTTATTACTGACTACTGCCATTTAAAGGTGGGGGGAGAACTCTAGATAAATCAGACTTGAGAGTTTGAGAATTAAATTCTGGCCGGGCGTGGTTGCTCATGCCTGTAATCCTAGCACTCTGGGAGGCCGAGGCGGGCATATTGTTTGAGCTCAGAAGTTCGAGACCAGCCTGAGCAAGAGCGCGACCCCGTCTCTACTAAAAACATAGAAAGAAATTAGCTGGACAACTAAAAAATACATATAGAAAAAATTAGCTGGGCATAGTGGTGCCACGCCTGTAGTCTCAGCTACTCTGGAGGCTGAGGCAGGAGGATCGCTTGAGCCCATGAGTTTGAGGTTGCTGTATGAGCTAGGCTGACGCACTCTGGCCCAGACAACAGAGTGAGACTCTGTCTCAAAAAAAAAAAAAAACCTCAAATTCTGCCACCTAAAATTCAGTTTTGAAAAATAATTGTGATTTAGACTTACTAGAGATAATGTGCTTTTTCTCATATTTTGCAATTTAGTATAACACTATGTACACAGTACCTTTTGGTAAAATTTTCTATGCAACTGCATTTGCATCATTGAGCATGTAGTAAGGACATTTATGAATAAAATATTTAGCCAGAAGTTATAGGGGGAGAGAAAAAACCTACAAGTTTGAAAATTAGGCTTGCGTGATTGGACAGTATATGATATCCGGTTCCTTTTATCAATAAAAAAATTAATTACGAGGTAGTCAACAGTTCTCTCATCAGGAAATAATTGAGACTGAAAAAGGAAAGTTCTGTTTCTTATATATGTGTCTCTGCAAAGTATTCTTTACCCAGTTCCTAGGCAGTTGTGTCTTTTGTAGACTCTACAATGTGCTGCTTCAAGCCATGACATTGTGCTTTCAGAAACTTTTCTACTTGTAAATTTTAGGTTTCCCTAAAACTTGAGCAATATATGTCTTCAGGAAAAAAGACCTACTTTAGGTCTTATTATTGACCTTATTTTTCTTATTTTCCAGGAGTTTCTTAACCACATAACCTCTCAGAGCTGAACGAAAACAACATTCTTCCTGGAACGCCCTCTTTTTAAGGTACACATAATTTGGCTTTATAATTTTAGGCTCGTTCATAATCAGAGACACTTGAATTCTTCAGTGACTTATGTGGAAAATGATTTTGACTTTTGGCTGTAATATTAGAGAAACAGAAGAAATTGTATGCAGTTTGAATTTCTTTTTTACTCTTGATTTAATTTGAAAGAAAATGCAGGAAAAATTGTTGCCAATAATATAAAACCCTTTAGTTAGCATCACCATGTACTTTAAATGTAAAGACTCGAAAACTACTGAAGTTGTCATTAAACATAACTTGTTCAATAAACATCTTGGTCATAGAAACTTTTATAGTTTGCTTTCTTTCAAAAAGCCTTTGATTTCTCAGATTGTTTACATTAAGTATGGTTTTCAAACTTGTGGAACTAATTCAGCATTGTTTTTGTTGTGAGATAAGGTTATGAATCAAGCTCCATTTACTACTGGCAGCTTTCTGATCATCCAGATAAAGTTTTTTAAAGGTGTTCAGGATTTTACAGTCCTTTGTCAGGCACTGCAGAATACTACATGCGTTAGCACCGCCTTATGTTTTTTTAACACTTTTCCTCTAACAGTGAAAGCATATCACCATACCATATCTCTGAGGTAATATTTAGTAGACAAGTTAACTTACTTTTTTTTGGGAATGAGAAAACTGAAACATAAGGAAATTAGAGAAGTTGTACAAAGCTCAGTACTGCACTTATCACACTGGATTTGTATAATGCTTTTTTTTTCAAAGAGTTGTATTATTATGCCTCAGGATTCCTTTAATGTTTTAACTGTGATTGCTACAACTGAGGCTTGCTTAAATATCTTATTATAAAGTGCTTTGGGGAAACTGAGGCACGGGAGTGGATTGCCAAGAGTTGAACGTGTAATTACTGCTTGAGTTGAGAGTGGAATTGAAAGCCACAACTCAGAAATTTGATCTGATTTAACATTATTGGTTGTTACTTGGCAGCAAGGCTGGTTTCTTAGAAACTGAGTCTTGGCACTGGTCTGTTTTGCATGAAGATGATGGTAAATGCAGTCGTGTTTCTAGGTAAATGGCACACGGTTACAGACTGCAATTTCCCTTTTCTGAAAGAAAAAGCCCATTAACCATTGTGTTGAACCACGCCCCTTCTAAGTTAAGAATATGTCACACAGTCCTACTCTTAAAAGACTCTAGCATAGATCATGAATACATATTCATTATGGTTGGGTTTTTTTTTTTGAGACAGAGTCTTGCTCTGTCACCCTGGGTAGAGTACAGTGGCGTCATAGCTCACTGCAACCTCAAACTTCTGGGCTCATGCAATCCTCTTGCCTCAGCCTCCAGAGTAGCTGGGAATACAGCCAGCCACAATGCTGGCCAATTTTTCTATTTTTAGTAGAGATGGGGTCTCGCTCTTGCTCAGGCTGGTCTCGAACTCCTGAGCTCCAGCGATCTTCCCACCTTGGCCTCCCAGAGTGCCAGGATTACAGGGTGAGCCACTGTGCCCAGCCCCTCGTTTTGGTTGCTTCAAAAACGTTTTTCTATATTTTTATAAGTTTAGATTAAAAAAAACATGTATTTATAAAAGTAGTATGTGTTTGAACTTAACTTATTTTTAAGAATTTCTCCTAGGGAAAGGGAGATAGGAGATTGATAAAGTTTTACACCTAGAAAAGAAAATAAAATTTGTAGTTTGTTAGGCTACAGAGGCAAATTTTTTTTCACTTTAGTGTGGTATGGTGGTTTTTCTAGGATGAACAATTAATAATGAGTTCTCTTTTAGAAAGTGTTTTTTAAATGGACCACCCAATGGTTACTTTTGTGTAGAAAGAAAAATTTCCATTGCCTATGGCATTACGCCAAGTGTGAGACAGGGCTACATTTAGTCACTAGTATTGGATGCAAAGATTTCGAACAGCTTGGGTTGTTTCCAGGCATTTTTTTGGTTAGTTTTATTGTCTTGCAAGTGGATATGCCTCATCAGGGTTAATTTTCCTGTGTCTTTATCTTGAGCATAAAGTACATAGTGTCTTTAGGGAGTATGGTCATATTTCCTTTATTTATTTATTTTTTTTGAGGCAGAGTCTCACTGTGTTGCCCCGGCTAGAGTGCTGTGGCGCGTCATCCTAGCTCACAGCAACCTCAAACTCCTGGGCTCAAGCGATCCTCCTGCGTCAGCCTCCTGAGTAGCTGGGACTACAGGCATATGCCACCATGCCCGGCTAATTTTTTCTATATATTTTTAGTTATCCAGTTAATTTCTTTCTATTTTTAGTAGAGACGGGGTCTCGCTCTTGCTCAGGCTGGTTTCGAACTTCTGAGCTCAAACAATCCGCCCGCCTCGGCCTCCCAGAGAGCTAGGATTACAGGTGTGAGCCACCGCGCCCAGCCTATATTTCCTTTATTTTTTAGAGACAGGGTCTTTCACTGTCACCCAGGCTGTAGTGTAGTGGCACCATCAACACTGCAACCTAGAACTCTTGGGCTTAAGAGATCCTCCTGCTTCTGCCTCAGCCTCCACAGTAGCTAGGACTATAGGCATGCACCACCAGGCCTGGCTATTTTTTTTTTTTCCAGAGACGGGGTCTCGGTGTGTTGCTTAGGCTGGTCTGGAAATCCTGGCCTCAAGTGATCCACCTACCTCGGCCTCCCAAAGTGCTGGGATTGCAGGTGTGACCTACTGTGCCCAGACATATTTTTTTTTAAAGAACCTTTTATTATTGTGTGATTCAGTCTAAATGGGCCTGCTGTTGAACATTATTTGCTTGGCATTGACCTTAAAGCAGTTGCATTGGAATTGATTGTGTTGGGTGATAGTGATGTGCTTCTGTACTTGGGACTGCCCTGCCCACAGGTGTTTGGATGTTTGGAGTCAATGGATTGCTGTTTTAGGGGGCTGTGAGGGGAAAACAATGATGGGATGTGAGTTTACTTACAGAAAACATGCAACCGCATTGCTACTAGAAAGATCTGTCAGGAAAGGATCTTGGAAATAACTCTTGGATATAAGGAATGATGTAGGTGTTTTAGGTAGTTCAAGGCTATTAAAAAGGACTACTTGGGAGGCTAAGGCAGGAGGATTGCTTGAGTACGGGAATTTGAGGTTGCTGTGAGCTCTTATCACAGCACTGTACTCCAGGCTGGGTGACAGAGTGAGAACCTCTCTCAAAAAAACCAAAAGGACTTTGTTATAGGAAAAATAGTTTATTCCTTAACTTTTTAAACTTTTTTTTATTGTTGACCAAATTTCTCTGGGAATAGAGCCTCTCAAAAACTAGAGACGAAATTAATAAATTTACAGTTGATTGCTTAAGTATCTTGTCTTGTTTCTTTGAGGAAGAGTTTAACAAATAGATTGTTTCCAGCATTTGACAATCTACCATTTATGGGTTTACATGCAGTAAATACTTAACACATTTTTGTTGAATATTGAATGAATATATTCTAAAATTGCTATTGGTATTACTATTGCTTTATCATGGCAGGGAACTGGAGTATTTTTTTGTATCTTTATTCTAAAATTGCTGTTGGTATTACTGTTGCTTTATCGTGGCAGGGAACTGGAGTATTTCTTTGTATCTTTGTATCCATGTTACATCAGATTTACTGAAGGACTTGCAAGGGGAGATATTTAGTGAAATGTTTATGGCTATCTTAAAAGGAAGCTTGTCCAGAATTGGGGTGACTTCTTTCTTTTAATTTCTGTTTTTTTCCTTTTTTTTCACCAAACACATATTATTTGGAAATATCACTTATTAATACAAAGGAGAATGATGTGTTGATTACACAAAAGTATAGATAGTACATTATAGGTCATGTGTTAATCCACTTAAAAAATTGGTTATTAAAAGTGTTTTTCTGTAACTGCGTAAGTAGTTATTTGATACTAGAAAGATTTAATAGTCTGTTAGTTGAAAGTGAGTAAGACTAAGCACTATTGTAGAGATTTTTGTAAACCATTTCTAGAAGGATCTGCCTTCTTGTATATTAAAGAAATTACTTAGACTCTGTGCTCAGTATAGTCTAGTTTTGGTAGGTTCGCTGATGAGTAAGGAATATACATGTTGTGCCGTAATTACCACTTGTTAGCACATCATGTATAATTTTTAAAAAATGCTTTTGTGGAGTTCATGTGTCCAGATTCCTCATCCCCACAACCCATAAAAAGTACTTGACACTTGTAAAATCGTAGCTGCCAGTCAAGGTGAGATTATTTTTATTTTTATTTTTTGAGATGGGGTCTTGCTATATCGCCCAGGCTGCTCTTGAACTCCTGGGCTCAAGCTGTCCTTCTGCCTCAGCCTCCCAAATAGCTGAGACTACAGCCATGAGCCACTATGCCCGGTGACTCTATTTTTATGAGAACATTTTTGTGTTACCATGCCAATATCAGGACCTGGGGTGACTTGGAATTAAGGAAACTTTTAAAAGAAATATCTATAACGCCATCATTTTACCTGTTAGTGTTATAATGCCTATATATGCTCCATAAATTTAGGGCTTGAGAATAAGATGAATATGTTTTCTTGAGGTGATGTGTAAAGCCCTCCAAGTAGGGAAAAAAACAGATTAAAGGCCTTATTTGTGTCGGAGGCAGGAAGCAAGGAGCCAGAGAAATGACAGCACAACCAGGCTTCAGAGGCAAAGGGGTTTCCAGTGCCAGCAAGATCTAAAAAGTATTTGTTTCAGACTTTTCAACCTAATTTTGCTGTGTCTAAAATGTTTTTTGTCTCTAAGAAGGCTCTAATGAAGCATTTTGATCTCCTGAATTCGTAGTTTGCCTGGTGGAAAACAAAGACAAGTTTAAAGGAAAGGACTTAAGTTTGCATTTAAGGATTTGATCTTTAGGATAGTACTGTTGAGCAACATATTCAGAATTAATACAGAAGTAGTTTTTCCAAAATTCCATTATTCCCCTGAAGGCTGGTGTGAACTATATAAATACCAGGAGTGAAAAGTTTTATTTGTTCTTCGAATTATGTGGGTAAACAGTGTATTTCCCCCCAGTTC
The DNA here is from genome assembly GCF_000956105.1 of Propithecus coquereli. NCBI lineage: Eukaryota > Metazoa > Chordata > Mammalia > Primates > Indriidae > Propithecus > Propithecus coquereli. Next base: position 724,785 of record NW_012150219.1, on the reverse strand, counting down.
ACAACTGCCATGCTCATCCAGGCTTCTGTTTGTGAGAGGAGGATCTGTTTGGGTGCTAAAATATTACCATCAATTTTTTTTAGAGCCTTTTGAGATGGAAAGGGAAGATTTTCTTTTCCTGTTTATGAATATAAGCTACTGGGGTAAAAAAAAAAAAGAATATAAGCTACTTTACTACATTAGTAAGATTTTATTTTGTGGGTTAGTATATGTATACTTGAAACAATGTCCCTGGCCTCTCTACCCATTAGATACCAGTAGGTTTCCCCCACCCCCCAGCCCACTAGTTGTGGCAACCAAAAAAAAAACCTTTCCAAACCTTGGCAGATGTCCCTTGGGGAAACAAAATTGCCCCTTGTTGAGAACCACTGCTTTAGATGCTTTGTTAAGGCTTAAAGAAGAGACATGAAAGTGTTAAATTAGCAAGTGACTAAAAATTTCTGAGCAAATTCATACTGTTTGTTGAATTTTAATATGTCATGTTGGAAATTTAAAGTTTGCGAAGTACACAGTCTTATTTGGAGAGTTTAAACATTTTTTGATTTGTAGTTTTGAACTGCTTTTTTCAGCCAATTGTTAGAAAGACACAACTCCTTCAGGTGAACTTGAGGTTCACATGTTTGGGGGCAGTCTTAATTAAAAGCCTGTTCTTTTCTCAGCTTCTAGAAAACCTATGTATTTATGACTATGACGGGAAATGCTGGCAGTGGGCCTGCTTTAGACAGCATTAACCAAAAAATATCCCTTTGAGCCTCACCCTTTCTAAATTTAGGCGTTCATTCAGAGTCTCAGACTCTGAGAGCTGCCCAGGCAGTTGGGGGTGCTCCTTCTGGGATGGGGCTAGACTCCAGAACAGATGCTGTGCTTTTGGCTTATTTTTTGACCTGTGACCTGTGGTTGGTGTTGTGAAGTTGTAAGTACACTATAAGTGATTTTTTGTTGTTGTAAAAAACGCTCTCAATACCGAGTTTTTTGAAAAAGCAGGGAAGGGAAAAGGAGTGAGTAAACGAGGGGGAGAGAGAGAAATATTTCTATTTTGGCAGCTGAAGGGAAAAAAAAACCCAGTGAAACAAGGTCATAGCTGACTTCTAAACTTGTGGACTTGTTTCTTTACACTTGACAACTTGTCTGCTAAGACCATTATCTAGATCTTCAGTGGACCTCCTTTGTTACTTTGTTCTGATTCCAAAAGTAAATGTGGCACAACTCCACTCTTGGGGCAATTTGTCGAATAAGGTAATGCTGATGCCTGTATTATCCAAAGTCATATTTCAGCTGAGTTTCTTTTGAGTTTTGCAGTCCTTTTTGCTTTCAGCAAGAGAGGATGTGCCGGGACTTTGCAAGTATCTTAATTGCTCTGGTCATTCCTTTCTTTCTAGAGGTCCAGCTTTAAAAATCATTTTGAGACATTTTAAAAAATTAAAGTAACAGTTTCTCTGCAAGAGAACTACTAATTAGTTGGTTTGCTGGTTTCTGCTTTGGTTGGCTATTTCCTGACCTGTCATTTCTGTTCTTTGTTACTACTGGTTATTTTTAAGTACTTTTGACTCACTTAAAACATTTTCAGCTTTTTGAAGGATGGTCATGAAAATGAGCATAACTTTCCTTATTTTTGACTTGTAAAGAGATTTAAATGTATTTAGGAATAATCCGTTTGCTATCCTGCTGACTTAAAAGATGAAGTAAACAGTCTCCTGTGCTCCCCCACCTCCCAGCCACACCAGTAAAATTTCCAGTCTATAATCTATTTCTCCCTCCTTCATCTTCTCCACTCTTTTAATAGTACAAATACTATTGAACGGTCTTTGTTATTCAGATCTCTTCTCAGGATCTGGGGGCCTTGATGTGGGTGTAACAGTTTTCTTGTTTGGGGTCTGTAATTAAATCAGAACATCTCAAACAAACCTCTTAGGAAAACAAATATATCTTTTATTGTCATAGGGAAAAAGAAACAGCAGAAGTAAGAACCTCCTTCCTTCCTTCAGTCAACTTAAAGAAATGCCCCAAAGCTGTCAGTCTTAAAACCTTGGCCTTTAAATGGGAGTAGTGTCATATTCACCTGGTAATGGTGTTAAGAACCTAGTTCGCTTTCAATTTCTCATAATTTTGAGATCAGGAACCATTACCATATCCCATATACCATGAAAACCTTTCTATACCTTTAAATTTGCATTCTTGAATGTAAGCTGTAGGTTATAACTCTTAATATTCAACAATAAATACTGTTATACCCTACTGATTCTCTTTGTAAAATGAACATGCAGAGCATATGGGTATTGTACTAATAAAATCATTTTTAAAACACTGGGGGAAAGTCACAAGGCCAGGAAACTTACTGTATACTAAAGAGAAACATTTCTAATAAATCAGCATAGCTATATGCTGAACTGGGCTATTTTCATAACTGAGTAGGTGACACCAATTTTGACTGAACACTGGCAATTACATATCTCCTCTATAATTTACCTTTTTTATTTTCTTTCCCTTACAACTTTTAGGTAGAACTTTAGACTTCATAGCACTGAATTAACCTGCACTGAAAGCTGTTTACCTGCAGTTATTCACTTTTGTTGAAAGTGACCATGTCTCAAGTTCAAGTGCAAGTTCAGAACCCATCTGCTGCTCTCTCAGGGAGCCAAATACTGAACAAGAACCAGTCTCTTCTCTCACAGCCTTTGATGAGTATTCCTTCTACTACTAGCTCTCTGCCCTCTGAACATGCAGGTAGACCTATTCAAAACTCTGCTTTACCCTCTGCATCTATTACATCCACCAGTGCAGCTGCAGGTAAGCATGTGAATCCAAGTGTCTTCTATTTCAAATGTTTTCTTAGCCTGTTTTCTGATCTGATAAGTAGGCTGCAGATGTAGGGAACTCTCACATTTACCTTCAAGAAGCAGAAGAAAGTACTACCATCCACACTTCCTTATCCTAGATGTGGAACACTGGTTATATACAGGGTTGACGGAGGCCTCAGTTGACAGACCATTTTAAGTTGTGAGAAAGAATTAAAAGCTATTCAAACTGCAAAGCTAGTCTGTTGTAGAGTGGTGGCTGGCAGAAAGAATTGAACCATAAATACCACTTTGGTGGATATTCATTGTTGTATGGGAAAATTCTGCATTTAAAATTATTTCCCAGAACTGACAAAGAACTCTTGTATGTGCATAAGCCCCCTTTTTGTATGTCTGTAAGATTTTATCCCAAGCAAGGGAGCAGCCAGACTTACTAGAAAGCAAAAGAGTGCATTGGCATTTATTAATTTTTATTTTGAACAAGTTTAAGTCTGGGAGTTCCAGAGGTAGCTTAGAAATCATAGTGAGGACCAATTAAAAATTGAATAAAGAGGCAGAGATTTTTAAAAAGGAGATAAGTTTAGAAGCATTCAAATTGGATTATTAGGAAAATGAAAATGAACTAAAGGTACTCATTATTAGAAAAGACTTGAAACACTTGGGGGAACAAAACCTAAAAACAATGTTCTGCTTCCCATCCCTCTTCCCCTACCAACGTGTCAAGACCAGTTAAATAAGTGAGGTGTCAGTGTGGGTGTCTCCATACCAGTGTCAGCTTATAACAAAATCTTTTCAACTCCTTCCTTAGGCCTGACAATTTCTGTTACATTTCCTCCTCTGTCCTCTCATTTCCTTTACTTTGTAAATCTCTTCTTAAGAGTATTTGCCTCTCTCATTCTCATCTGTGTGGCATCTTCCACGCTACTTCCAGAATTCCTTGCACTGGTTCATGATACAGCATTCTAGAGATCCACTTTCCCCCAGATTTGCCATGTGAGACCGTCTTCAAAGGAAAAGGCACAGACTATTTCAGGGATTTATTGCTTTTCTTCTAATATGTTCTGATATCCAAATCCTATTGACTTTGTAAAACTCCTGCCCACCAAGGCCATTTTATTTTACTTATAGGATTGTCAGAAATAGTTAAAGCGTGAAGATGGCAGCCTCTGGAGAAAAGACTAGGGGATGCCCCAGTATTGAGAAATTTGCTCTGTGGAGAATGACATTGTGTAAATTTGGTGAAATAATGAACAGAGTGTAGCTGGCGACTGTACTATTTCAGTAACCAGTGTCTCTCTGCTTAGAAGACCTCCTTGTTATTCCCTTGGTTAGTTTTGATAGCAGCGCTTTATCTAAGTTCAAATGTTGCTTGCCTGTTGTGGTTTAGTTATTCCCCTCACTGCTGTTGTCTCTCTTTTGAAGACACATCCTCTCCTAGGTTATGTGGCTTCAACTGGTTCAGAAAAGACCCCAGTTGTGCCTTCTCTAGACGTGTGCTCTCAGTGTGGTTTGCAGTTTTGCATCACTGCTGCCTAAATCCTTTAGTTGGTTTTTCCTCTATTTTCATATCCCTGGGAGAACAGCAGTCTTATAATACCGCTAGTTGACTTCAGTGGTCTTATTTTTCAGTTCCTTCTAACATGGCAAACCCCAAAGAGAAAACCTCAGTGTGTCTTGTGAATGAGTTAGCCCATTTCAACAAGATTCAGCCTCAGCGTAAGTTTTTGTGTGAGTGAGATGCAGCTCACCATAAGGTAAATATTGTCCATACTGCATGTGAGTTTATAACCCACCAGGAACATTTTCTATCATTTTATACTCTTGAAAATGGTGCTGTGATTCGAAGTACGTATTTGCAAACTACTGAGGTCTGCAAGAGATGCAAAAGTGTAGATTTTTGAAGAGTTGCTTCTTTTTTCATCCTTGCAGAATAGGTCAAAGAAAAGATATGGTTCTCTTTGGAATATTTGGCTTTTAAAATTCCTAACTGTGTGGTTGTTTGGGATTCTGGACAGAAACAGTTCTCCAGCCCCTGTGATTGATTTCCCATGAGTCTTCCAGGGTCTGGGCCTCCTGCTGTCTGTAACCTACCTCTGGCTCCTTTCCTGCTTGTTTGCACATGGACCTTAGACTGGGCAGGAAGAGGAGGTCATGGGAAAATCAGTTTTGTCCTTTGTTAGCAAGGTAGGAAAAAGGTATGAAGATGCAAGGTAGAAATCAGTCTCAAGGTGGGTATTTTGAGTTGTCTCTGATTTCATTTATCCTCAGCATTCCCCTTAGAGAATGAAGGACTGACTATAACTTGAAATTTTGCTAATCGTTATTCAAGAATTTAGTCTTTTTTTTTTTTTTTTTTTGAGACAGTCTCACTCTCTTGCCTGGGCTAGAGTGCCGTGGCATCAGCCTGGCTCACAGCAACCTCAAATTCCTGGGCTCAAGCGATCCTCCTGTTTCAGCCTCCCGGGTATCTGGGACTATAGGCATGCGCCACCGTGCCTGGCTAATTTTTTCTATTTATAGTAGAGACGGGATCTCGCTCTTGCTTAGACTGGTCTCGAACTCCTGAGCTCAAGCAATCCTCCTGCTTCAGCCTCCCAGAGTGCTAGGATTACAGGTGTGAGCCACCATGCCTGGCCAAGAATTTAGTCTGAAACTTGTTTGGTATCTGTAATAATGTACATCTCGGAACTTAATTCTTGCACATCTAGAGTTATCTTTTGCAGCTGAAGGGGATATAGGATGAGTAATAAGGAATTGGGTCTCCTGTTTAGGATCCTAGCCTTGCAGCGGCAGTAACATTATTAAGGATGAGTTATTTATCTCGTCATGCCTCATTTTTCTTCACATGCAAACCTTAAGCCTGAGAGAAATCAAGTTTCTCTTCATTTGACTAAAAGTAACCTTAAGCACAGTCACAGATAGGCACCACAGCAAACCATGGTTAGGTGAGTGGCCTTTGGAGTCAGACAGATCTGAGTTTGAATCTCACCTTCTTACTTGCTTTGTGTAAGTAGTAACTTGCAAGTTACTACTTTTTTTGAACCTCAGCATCCTCACCTGTAAAATGGGGATGGGCTGAATAGGTTCATTGTGAGAATTAAATGAGAGACTGTATGGTAAAGTGTGGAGTGAGGTGGCTGGCACTTAGTAAATGCTTAGGAAGTGGTAGCTATTATTAAGCCATTATGCATTTAAGAAAAACAAATTTCCCACTCACATGAAACTAGTTTAAAAGTGTTAAAGCATAATTACATTTGAAAAGTTTTCTTATACTTAAAAGATAATTAGTCATTTTCTATAACTGTTGTGTTTCCTCTACAGGATTTTTTTTTTGCAGACCTTAACTTTGGGATTCCCTTTATTAACTGTTTTTGTTATATTTTGGCATATGTACTGTCTCACTTGAACTTTTAGTACTTTAGGTAGTCTGGCTGTGTGTTCATCTATAATTGCATTTTCTTCCTCCCACAAGTTGTTCAAAGAGGAGAATTTGTTCCCTCCTGGGTGACTTTTTAAAAATCAGAGGTGTGGCATACTTTTAATTCTATCAAAACCAAGATTCTGACTTTGCTACCAACAGAATGCATCAGAGTGACAAACAGTGTCGGATGGGGAAAGCCCTGGAGAAAGGCAAGACTATTGATGAGAGTAACTCTTTTTTGCTTTTTTGGTATGTTCCCCTTCAGCATCTTTCCATGAAATAATCACCAAAATGACCCAGGGATTGTACCACATTGTGGGCTTCTGCGGTTTGACTTCCCTGCTTGTCTGAGTTTTGAGTTCATGCTGTTGGTACTTAAATGAATAACCTTGTGAACTGCAGAACAGACACCGAGGGAATCCTGAACAAGAAAAATCAGTTATGAAAGCACATCCATCCCCACAGGCACCAAATTTGAATAACCTGAACATACTCAAACCAATGTTTTCCTTGTAAATTATTTGTAGATAAGATAAAGTGATATCCGGTAATAAAGGAAATCAGAAAACTCAAAGCTTTAGTTGATTTGCTAAATTCCAAAGCAGGGAATCTCAAGACTTTGGGGTGCATCAGAATCACTTTGGAAACTTAACTAAAAACACACATGCTCAGGTCCCCTTCATGTAATTTAGTCAAAATCTCTGAGGGTGGGATCTGGGCATCTGTCCTGTACAAGCCTTCTCAGATGGTTCTTCAGATGCACAGCAAAGTTTAATAATAACTGTGCGATGATGGGTCATAGTTTTTTGACCGAATATTAATTTAATAGTGATGGGATTAACACAACCTAATTTTAAGAATGGAGATGTGCACTGGGTTACCTTAAAAAGGAGCAAAGAGGCTGTTTGGATGCCTCCTTTGTGTTGAATTCAGAAACACTTTGAGATCTTTGCTTGCTGTGGATCTCATTTTCATCTGAATGTGGAGGCAATGTCTGAATAGTACAGTCTCAGAAGAGTGGAAGGCAACATTTTAGAACCTGGATGACATTCCTAAACTTGCCCAAACTTGTCCTAAAGAGGTTATGTTTTTAGACCAAGAGTCTATCAACACATAACAGCATCAAAACAAACATTGTCTTAATGTGTCTAAAATCAAGCTTGCAAAATCTCCTTCATGAGAAGTAATTGGAAGAGTTTCTGGTGTTAGTCACTGGATACATACACAGTCTTTTTTTTGTTTATAAAAACAACAAAAAAGTAAAAAGGGGTGACAGGATAAATTACCAAGACAGTGACCAGGCCTCTTAAGCCATCACTCTAAAAAGTGTTCAAGGTCCATTTGACATACTACAGTTGACATCAGGTTCCACGAATTGAGAGCCCACACTTTTCATTTGTAGGTATTTATAGTACAGCTAACACTTGGAAATCAGCACTGGGAAATCAAATGAACTAATATTAAAAAAGTTCGAGACTGCAGTGAGCTATGATCACACCGTTGCACTCTTAGCCTGGACGACGGAGCAAGACCTTATCGCAAAAAAAGAAGGGAAAAAAAAAAAGCTTAACATAAAACTGTTGCCAAAGCTTTGGAAGAAACACAATTTCCTAAGCCCATAGCTCACCCTTTTCGTAGCAAGGGAAGGAATCCAGGTATTATGCCTGGGCCAAGACAGGTTCCTTTCAAAAAGTGTGTCTAGGGGTATACATTTAGAATTTATGTGACTAATTTCTTAACTGTTGATGTCAAAAGCACAGGTTGTACACTACCAGTGACAGGTGTTCATCTTTTAGGAATCCTTAATTTCACTCTGAAGCAGTGGTTCCCAATCTACTGTCCCTCAACTCCTGGCAATCTGGAAAAGTGATCATAAGAAGGGTGGCGTGTCACCAAATGTTTTCTAATATTTCAGAAAGGCTTAATTGAAATACATCTTTTCCCTTGATAAAGTTGTAGAGATTATCAAGAATATAAGTTTTAGGTGGAATCATGTCAAATCAGTGTGGTAATGTTCTTTATAATTCATTGGATAGAAGTGCTGATTTGTCAGTTATATGTCTCCTGATCCTTAAAAAGAATGAGAAAATGTAAATATTTAGGCCAGGCGTGGTGGCTAATGCCTGTAATCCTAGCACTCTGGGAGGCCGAGGTGGGTGGATCGTTCTGAGTTCAGGAGTTTGAGACCAGGCTGAGCAAGAGCGAGACCCCGTCTCTACCAAAAATAGAAAGAAATTAATTGGACAGCTAAAAATATATAGAAAAAATTAGCCGGGCATGGTGGCGCATGCTTGTAGTCCCAGCTACTCGGGAGGCTGAGGCAGGAGGATTGCTTGAGCCCAGGAGTTTGAGGTTGCTGTGAGCTAGGCTGACGCCACGGCACTCGCCCCAGGCAAGAGAGTGAGACTCTGTCTCAAAAAAAAAAAAAAAAAAAAAAAAGTAAATATTTATTACTTAAATATAAAAGTAGGTACTATCTCTTCAAACAGAAGACCAAGCAGGGAGAATACTAATCAAGCAATGTGTCTGGTGAAGGGTTGGGGACCACTGACCTGAAGGCTGTGTCAGGAGTGGCTATTTTAGCAGAGGTCCCCCCCATCATGTGCCTGAAGTCATCCCAGGCCTTGGTATGCAGGAATGAATCTCGGAAGGTCTTGGTCACACCTTTCTTTTTGCTTTTGAATTCTTTGTTGTATACTTCATATTTGGTGTCTACTATAGACAAATTCTGTGAGTCAGAGGTTCTCTTAAAATGATTCAGGCTGGCCGGGTGTGGTGGCTCATGCCTGTAATCCTAGCACTTTGGGAGACCCAGGCGGGAAGATAGCTTCAGGCCAGGAGTTTGAGACTAGCCTGGGTGATAGCAAGACAAAAAATTTAAAAAAATTAGCCAGGTGTGGTGGTGTATACCTGTAGTTCCAGCTACTCAGGAGGCTGAGACAGGAGGATTGCTTGAGCCCAGGAGTTTGAGGTTGCAGTGAGCTATGATCAGTCATGCCTCTGTATTTAATCCTGGGCAACAGAGCCAGACCCTGTTTCAAAAAAGCAAACAAACAAACAAAAAAACTAAAACTTCAGGCCGTATTTAAAATGCAATTATGTGAATTATGTAAAAAATATAATTCTAATGTGAGGAAGAGAGAGACTGGTAACTCATGTGGCCCTCTGATTGTACAAACCCCAAAGATATTCTTATAAATTTGATTCATGCACTAAATTTAGTTGAACCAATTATAGTAACTCTGAAGCAAGTCATTTTTATTTCTTTCTACATACATTCTAACGAGGCATTTTAAAGTGGATTTTTGTGTGCATTTAAGTTGAATTTTGCCATTGCTAGTATTGTTCTGTGTTTGATATCAAAATGTTGTATTTTTTTTTTTTTTTTTTAAAGATAAGGTCTTACTGTGTTGCCCAGGCTGGTTTTGAAACTCCTGGCCTCAAGTGATCCTCCTGCCTCAGCTTCTGAAAATGTTTTTAAATGCGATTGTGCACTGACACTAATCTTCAGAGGCTAATTTTCTTTTGCTTTTTTTTTCCCCCCCTAAATGAAATATCTCAGGAGAGGCTGATTTTGTTGAAAAGGTTTATGAATTAGATGAACCAAAAGAAGAAAAAATTGGAAAATGAATAGTGTGTATTTTCTAAAGTTGTTAATCTGAGATAACCTGTTGTATATGAAAATGGAACTCATTTTCCTAACAAGTATTAATTACCACAGGCCAAATCCCATTATAAATGTCAAGAATGAAAATATGTGAATATTTTGTGAGCCTTATCTGATTTCTCCAAACAGAAATTTGCACACCTCCTCTTCAGTGATTTTTACACCTTTCCTTATGGTACACATCCCACTGTATTGTAGTTCTTTGTGTTTTGTGTTCTTTGAACTCCTCTGGGGCAGGAATTGTGTCCCTCAAGCTTAGCACAACGCTTTGTATCCAGTTAGTACTGAATAAATGCATTATGCAATAAGTGGTGTGTACCATATACTTCTGAGTGTAAGACAGTAACCTAGGAAATAGGTTATATTGGTTAAGTATTCTCAGTAAACAGCTTGGGCCCTCACATGGGATTTTTTAACTGTGAAAAATTTGATGTATATTGGAACTTATTTCTGACAGCTGTACTGAATGGCTTTCACTGGTAATATCTTGGGTTAAATTGTTGCTCTCTCTAATAGTCCTTACAGTAGATTTTGTGCTGTTGACTGTGTATTAATATCAAGGAATCCGCGCCACAGCAGATTCTTGGATTTCCTGATCTGATGCCTAGCAGTGAAGCACTCAGGTCCCTTTTATGTAATGCATCACGAATCCAATTAACAGAAATCTTTTTGATTTTAGAGATCATCTTTCTCATATCAGAAAAAAGTAGTTCTTTGTGTTGATTCTTTCTTGCAGAAAGCATAACCCCTACCGTAGAGCTAAATGCACTGTGCATGAAACTTGGGAAAAAACCAATGTATAAGCCCGTTGACCCCTACTCTCGGATGCAGTCCACCTATAACTACAACATGAGAGGAGGTGCTTATCCCCCGAGGTATGTGTGAGTTTGGGTTTTTTGGTACAATAAAGGTGAAAATATAGGTAGTCTTTTATATAGAATAATATCTGTAGGTTGTAGAGTGAGTAATGATTTGGTCTTAATTGTTATTGTGCCTTTGGAACTGTGTCTTGGTGCTCTTAACTACTGTCGGAATGCGTCTGAGCATATTCCTCACTAGTAGTGTGGCTCGTGCTCCCAGGCAGCCTGAATAAAGATCAGCCTTGTAACTGCTTTGTGTAACTGAATTGTATTTGAACATGACTCCTGCAACACCATGATTCTCAGCATTTGTAGATTTCCTGATTATTGGGTACTTTTTGACTTTTGAACTTGTGTGCTTTATAAATAGTCTTGATACAGTAAAATATTAATTTAAACCTGAAAATGCCATATGTTGAAAACCTCCTACTGGTGATAATAAGACAGTAGTGGATAGATTGATGATTAAAATGGAAGTCTTCATTTCTCTGCCCTCCTTATGGGGCCAGAGCCATTTTAAAAATATAAACTCTGAAATGTAAGGAACTGGGCTCTGCTAGGCTATAGGTTGTTGGGATTTCTAGAAATGAGGGTCCTTTCGAAAAGACTTATGCTTTAAAATTCCCAGCCTCTTATTGGAGACATGCAAGTACAAATCTAAGGTTTCAGAAGGTAGCAAATTCAGTTTCTGTCTCAGCCAAAGCCTGACGTGTTTTAGATTTCGTCAGTATAGGTTAGCATTATAACTTGGACTCATAATTTATAAGCCGCTGTATTTTGTGAACCATAAATTCGAATTGCTAAATACTGTTTGCTTATACTGTGTAGCAATTCTAATCCAGTTTAAACTTTTATGAAATCTCTGGATATATAGATGAATTGTTACTAGCAAGCAAACCCTAATGTAATTAGGACCATGAGGAAGGAGATACCTGGATTGCCAGGAAATGTATGGGTAACTTCCCAGCCTATAATTTTCCTAACCCCTTTTTCTTTTTAGGTACTTTTACCCATTTCCAGTTCCACCTTTACTTTATCAAGTCGAACTTTCTGTGGGAGGACAGCAATTTAATGGGAAAGGAAAGACAAGACAGGCTGCGAAACATGATGCTGCTGCTAAAGCGTTGAGGATCCTGCAGAATGAGCCCCCGCCCGAGAGGCTGGAGGTAAGGAGAGAACAGAGCTGAGGCTCCATGGCATTTCCGGGAGGGTGGGAGGGTGGGAGGAAGGATATCACCTCAAATTATGGTTTCTAGGAAGGTGCATTGACAACTGTCCGCAATAATTATTATTTGATAGCCTACACAGGATTTTGTACTCTGTAGCTATCTTGCTTTTCCCCCCTTTTTCCTTTTTAAATTTTTTAGCAAGAAAGTCAGATGCCTTCTTTTTCACTCTGCGGCATAGTTTTGAATGACATAATACGGTGTGAACGTGTTAGAAAGGTTGCGATTCAGTTGAGCTGTGAAGAACATGTGTGGATGAATTCTTTAGTGCTAAAGATTATGCTTGTCAGAATCTGCTGTGATTTATGGTACCGGGTCAGAGAATTTTCTGAAGCTGTTTTTGACCAGTCATTCTTTATTACATAGAAGTGCTTGTTATCTATTGCTACATAACAAACCATTACAAAACTTAGTGATGATTTAAACATTCTCAGTCATCTGTTTTGCTCCTGAATCTGCAATTAAGGCAGGGCTTGGCAGGGGTAGCTTGTCTTTGCTCCAAATGGCTTTGGCTGAGGTGGCTCTGCAGGGGGCTGGAGGATCTCCTTTCAAGATGGCTCACTCATGTGGCTGACATGTTGGTGCTGGCTGGCAGCTGGGAGCTCAGCTGGGGCTCTGGCCCAGGGACCTTGCTTCCTCTCTTGGTGGACCTATGCGAGAACTGCTTATACTTCCTCATGGTATGGTGGCTAGGTTCCAAGAGTGAGTGCTCTGGAAGATAGGAAATGGAAGCAGCTGCCAGTTTCTTCCTCCCTTCCTCCTTTCCTCTCTTCCTCTCTTCTCTTCTTCTTTTTTTTTTGAGATGGGGTCTTGCTCTGTTGCCCAGGCTGGAGTGCAGTGGCACAATCATAGCTCACTGCAACCTCAAACTCCTGGGCTCAAGGGATTCTCCTGCCTCAGCCTCCCAAGTAGCTGAGACTACTGGTATGCACCATTACACCTGGCTAATTTTTAAATTTTTTGTAGAGACAGGGTCTCGCTGTGGTGCTCAGGCTGGTCTTGAACTCCTGGATTCAAGCAGTCCTCCTCGGCCCTGCAAAATGCTAGGATTATAGGTGTGAACTGCTGTGTCCAGCAGCTGCTGGTTTCTTATGGCTTAAGGCCCAGAAATCACAGCATCACTCTGTCATATTTTATAAATCAAGCAGGCACAGAGCCCAGATTCAGAGGAAGGATATATAGAACCCCATTATTTATTTATTTTTTTAAATTGAGGTAGAAATTGCATAACATAAATTCACCATTTTAAGTGTACAATTCGGTGGCTTTTAGTACATTTCCAGTGTGGAGAACTCCACTTCTGGACGAGAAGAATGTGAAAGAATTTGGGGACATGTTTTAAAACCACTATGATAGGAAAAGGATTTTAATGTTGTGTGACTAAATGGGAATATATCAATAATTCTTAGGAAATCAGTGACTCCATGCTATGTAGGGGGCCAAAGCGTTAGTGAATCTCTCTGGTAGGGAAGTCTTATCACAAATCTAGTCACCAAAGATCCAGAAAGAACCCATTGAAAACACTGAGATTTCATGATTCTGTTTAATCACAGCAGGAAATGCCATCTGAAGGTATCCCTGGATAGCATTTGACCAGGAAACAGTTTCACGGAGAACAAGATCTTGCACAGAACAGTGGGGGTGAAGTGTGTGATAAGATGTGTGGACCTGAGTGGACCCTGGGCAGGGTGCTTGCTGAGGTCTGTTGTAACCGGCTGCCACCCAGGGCGACCCAGCTCGGGAGGGTACGCTGTGGCTTCATGGCTGATGGTAGAGGAGGATTTGTTTTTCTTTTGTTATGCTGCATTTCCATTTTCTGGTGTAATCACATATTCTAACAGAGATGATTCTGTTTCCAGGGCTCACTGAGAACCAAATAAGAGAGAATGAGTTGTAACTTAAAAGAGGAGGATTTAGTGAAGTTAAAAGGATGAGCTGTTTGCTGGTGAGATGTGTTAAAACACCAAAAAGGTAGTGTAATCTGAGTTATTTTGGAGGCTTTTTTTTTTTAACTTGACTTTGGTGCCAATCTAATTGGAGTCACATGGTGTGGGTATTTCTCAGTTCCTTCTAGCCAGCGGTTGATAAACGATTGCTGAACACTGGTTTGTGGATTGTTTGCATCATAATCACTTGAGAAGTTTTTAAAAAAAAAATTCCTAGGCCCAGCCCATGTGATTCTAATGCAGTACGTCTAAGGTCAGACCCAGGAATCTGGCTTTTGCTTTTGTTGTTATTGTTAATGTGCTCTTGGAGCGATTAGTCAGAGTTTAGGAACCACGTATCTAAGTATTGTCAGCGCATGTGATTGTATGTTGGATTGATTCATCTCCTCTAGAAGATAGCCAATAAAGCTAGTATTTTCTGCCTGCAGGGCAAGGATGGTCTGGTCCCCTCATGGCAGGCATTGTGCTGGGTCCAGCACTGGACAGCCAGCACTGTCACTTCCTCCGTGGAGCTTAGTCAGATGGAGGTGACAGATGTTAACATTAATGTCATCAAATAGTATAGTGAGCTGCTGGGATGGAAAAGTGGCAAGGGTTATTAAGAGGACGTAAAGTATCTAGGTTGGAGTAATGGTGGTGAGTTTAGAGAAGTCCTCCCGGAGGAAGAGTCATTTCCGCTGAGACTAAGGGTGAGTAAAGAGCATGGACAGTGCGTGCATTCCCAGAGAGAGGGAGGGCAGATGCAGAGGCCCTGAGTATGGAAAGTATATGGATTTTTTTTGGTTTTGTTTTTAAATCTAGGGTTTGTGCTAATAAAGGATGACTTTTATTGAGTGTCTCAGCTATTAGAAGCAAGACGGTCATAGCTGCAGTTATCTGTAATGGAGGAAACCAGGAGATAACTTAAATGTCCATCACTAGGGAAATGGTTGAAAAAAAAATGGATACATTTACCCAGGGAGTACCATAGTGTGTGCATTTGTGTACCCGGGCATGAGAGGGGCCTTGATCTATTGAGTGGGGGATCAGGATGCAGAGCTGTTACTGCGTCGTGTGATCCTGTGGTGTTTACATAAACAGGAAAGCCAACTGTGTGTGGATGTATGTGCGTGTATGTGTTTGGATGTGCATAGCTTATATTTTGAAGGTTATATCAAACTTTAAAACCAGTTTTCTCCTAGTGGTAATAGTAGAAGCCTATTATTATATGAAGTTTTTTTTAATACTTTTTTTTACTTTTGTAAAGATAATGCAACTCTTTCTGGTCTTGAGTTCTTATCTTCACTTGGGAAAGGTATGTATTTAAGTAGTACTAAAACTAAAATTGGAGACCCTAACCCTTATTGTACTCTCAGTGTCCGTTGGACCCAGTTTTCTTTCTTTCTTTTTTATTTTAAGAAACGCAGTCTCACTACATTGCCCTGGCTGGAATGCAGTGGCTACTCGTAGCATACTACAACCTCAAACTCCTGGGCTCAAGCAGTCCTCCTGCCTTAGCCTCCTGAGTAGCTGGGAATACAGGTGTGCCCACAGTTGGCTCAAGTTTTCATTTTTTTTGTTTTGAGACAGAGTCTCACTCTGTTGCCCAGGCCAGAGTGCCGTGGCGTCAGCCTAGCTCACAGCAACTTCAAACTCCTGGGCTCAAGCAATCCTACTGCCTCAGCCTCCAGAGTAGCTGGGACTACAGGCACACGCCACCATGCCTGACTAATTTTTTCTGTGTACTTTTAGTTGTCCATCTAATTTCTTTCTATTTTTCGTAGAGACAAAATCTCGCTCTTGCTCAGGCTGGTCTCGATCTCCTGAGCTCAAACGATCCTCCTGCCTCAGCCTCCCAGAGTGCTGGGATTACAGGCGTGAGCCACTGTGCCCAGCCTCAAGTTTTAATTTTTGAACTTCCTTTTCAAATCCTGTAAGGAAGGCCATTGCATGAGTTTTATTCTTTTTTAGAGGTCCTAAAAAGAGAGAAAACATTTTAAAAAACAGAATAAAACTCATTCTTTTTTACAGTAATCATAGGGGCCCTTTGGACCTTTTTTTTTTTGAGACAGAGTCTCGCTGTGTTGCCCGGGCTAGAGTGCCGTGGCGTCATCTTAGCTCACAGCGACCTCAAACTCCTGGGCTCAAGCAATCCTTCTGCCTCCGCCTACAGGCATGCGCCACCATGCCCGGCCAATCTTTTCTATATATTTTTAGTTGTCCGATTAATTTCTTTCTATTTTTTTTTTTAGTAGAGATGGGGTCTCGCTCTTGCTCAGGCTGGTCTCGAACTCCTGAGCTCAAACAATCCGCCCCGCCAAGGCCTCCCAGAGTGCTAGGATTACAGGCGTGAGCCACCGCATCGGGCCCCCTTTGGACCTTTTTATGTCTTTACATTATGGGATATTAGGGATCTTGATTTTCCTGTGTTTTGGAACATTTTGCTATTTGTTATTCTACATATTATGTCAGTACTATTCATCTCTGTTCCAAATACACTAAATAAGGCTAAAACAATAATAAAATGCAATAATGATGAAATTCTTCCTTGGGTAGACATACAGTAGTAAAATAATTGTCAAAATTGGATCTTCCTTTACTATTCTTTTTTTTTTGAGACAGAGTCTCGCTCTGTTGCCCAGGCTAGAGTGCCGAGGCATCAGCCTAGCTCACAGCAACCTCAAACTCCTGGGCCCAAGCAATCCTCCTGCTTCAGCTTCCCCGGTAGCTGGGACTACAGGCGTGCTCCACCATGCTTGGCTAATTTTTTTTCTATTTTTAGTGAAGATGGGTCTCACTCTTGCTCAGGCTGGTCTCAAACTCTTGAGCTCAAGCCATCCTCCTGCCTCGGCCTCCCAGAGTGCTAGGATTATAGGCATGAGCCACCTCACCTGGCCCCTTTACCATTCTTATGGTCTTGTGCAGTATATTGCATTGTCTTTCAAGAGGTTATAAAAGAAGACTGGAGACACTATCTTTTGAGTCTCCTTTTTGCTTTCATTGAACCCAGGTGAGAATCCAGAATTTTTCTTTTTCCATTTGTAATGGCAAAGAGAAGAAAATTGACAGAGGAAGACATTTCCGATTATTAGACAAATCAAAGGATGAACACAAAGATTCACACAGATGGCAACATTCCAGACTGTAACGATGATGGTGAGATTGAGTGTCTCAGTGAAATTTCAGACTGTGAGCTTTCAGATGATAGCTTAGATGAATTTTCCCAAACTCAGGAATCAGCAAGTGAGCAATGTATCTTTACGGTGTATAAAAAGGAAATTAGGTACTCTCATCTCGTTAGTCATTCAACAGGAAGGACTTTGTGGTGCAACATTTTTTGACAAGAACCTGGACCATCCTGTTTGGATTTAAAAAAAAAACGTATGTGTGACATTATTTCATCTTTTATGTTTGGCCATCAGCATTTATTTCTTACCATTTATTGTTCACAAATTAAATGGGCATATGCAAAAGAAGGTGTGTATACAAAGGTGATTGGAAGGAAATAGATGATATAAAAATGAAAAAATCATCAGATTGATCCTTCTTTTGGTGTTTATAAATCTAAAAATGAAAGTGTTTTGCCATTATGGAGCAAAGAAGATGGCTGTCTTCAACAAAATTGAGTCCATTTTAAAAGTAGTATGTTTTGACAATATCAGCATAAGAAGAGTCAGAAGTCCTGATAAGCTAGATCCTGTTGTAGATGTCTTTGAAATCTGGTGTCACTGTACGTGAGCTCTACCCCAGGTTCAGGCAAATCAGGTGATGAGCAGTTAGTTGCATGTAGGGGACTGTGCCCATTTTGGGTATATGTGCCTTCCAAACTAGAAACATGGAATAAAAATTTGGGTTTGCTCTTTTTAAATTCTTATTAAAATATAAAATGGCTTTGTCATCCTTTTATTCTATAAATTATTTGTAAAATGCCTTTAGATATAGAAAAATAAAAGGGTCTATTGGAGCCAGATGATAAATGGTGATGACTATTTTTCCTGGCATACTGAGGGTTAAGCATGGTTCACAGCATCTTCTCTTTCCTTAATGTGGCCTGGATTTTACTGCTGAACTATTCACTGTGGGGATTGACTGATTGACATTAACAGTAATTCACACTTTGAGAAAGTAAGACTAAGGGCCCACTAAACTTTCCTCATCTTAATTGGAATGGTATTTGTGGATTAGTTTTGAGTCATTTTCTGCCTCCCCATTTGCAATATTTTGTCTAGTCCAGATAATATAAAATTATTTATGTAAAAGAGCAACACAATCTCACTTTCAAATAAATGCATATCTTTGTATCCTGTTTTGCATTTTTATTCGACTAGCTGCTTTGTCCCTGTTGATAGTCCTTTGGAAGCAGTGGCTTAGAGCTGCGGTCCCCAGCCCTTTTGGCACCAGGGACTGGTTTCATGGTAGACAGTTTTTGGGGGTGGGTAGGGGGGAATGATCGGGGGTGGGGAGAGGTGGGGAAGCAGAGCTCAGCAGCCTGGTCCCTAATAAGCTGTTGCATGGGGGTTGGGGACCATGGGCTTAGAGCAGTGAATCTCAACTCTGGTTGCCGGTAAAATCACTGAGGGACTTATAAAAAAATAAATACTATAAATAAAACAGATATCCAGGCCATACCCTCAGAAATTTGAGTTCACTTGTCTAGAGTGGGCTCTGGCATCTGTCCTTGTGAAGCTTGCAAGTGAACCTAGTGCTGGTTGAGAACCTAGTTCTCTGGTTGAGAACCACTGGCTTAGAGTGTAAAACTTAGCAGTTAGACTCCTTGTTTTCTGTCAGTCTTATGTGAAACCTTGATAAATGGATTTAAGATAGAAAAGGAGCATTTCATTAGTATAAACTTACAAGTTCGTATTTATAAAATTGGTAAAGGCATTCCATGAGAATGATTTATATGAATTTTCAGAACACAAATTATTATTATTATTTTTTGAGACAGAGTCTTGCTCTGTTGCCTGGGCTGGAGTGTAGTGGTGTCAGCCTAGCTCACAGCAACCTCAAACTCCTGGGCAATCCTCCTGCCTCAGCCTCCGCCTCCCAAGTAGCTGGGACTACAGGCATGCGCCATGCCTGGCTAATTTTTTCTATATACATTTTTAGTTGTCCGGCTAATTTCTTTCTATTTTTAGTAGAGACAGGGTCTTGCTCTTGCTCAGGCTGGTCTTGAACTCCTGAGCTCAAACCATCCGCCCGCCTCAGCCTCCCAGAGTGCTAGGATCACAGGCGTGAGCCACCACGCCCGGCCTTGAGTTAAGTTTTGAATATGGTGTGAAGTAAGCGTCCTCCTTCATTATTTTGCATGTGGATATCTGATTTTCCCAGCATCACTGTTGAACAAACTTCTAAAAGTACAGGGTTTTTTTTTTTTTAGTTTAAAATCTATTTAAATAAGTTTCAAACCAAACCTCCGTGGAACCCCTGCCTTATAAGGCACCTTGCTTGAAGATTTCTGGTTTTGTGGATTCACTCATAAAAAAAAGTAGGTCCTTTTTCTGCTTAGGATTTAAAAAACAACAATACAAGTGTGTTTAGGTTAATAAACCACCAGAAATGCTATGCAAATAGTTTTGACTCAGCTGAGAGTAAAGTGAAACCAGACTGGAAAGAAAACATTTTAATAAGCAGGAGAGAAGGAATTACAAATAGCATCTGGAATAAAATGTATTTGTCCAGGATTATACCTTTGATATATATTAATGTTTTTTAAACCTAGAGTTTTATTTAATTTAAATTTTATTTATAGCTTATAATATTGGGCCATTGTAGGTGGGATATACCTGATAAACCTTAGGAAATGCACAACAGATAAAATCTTGGGTAGTCCTGCACTTTGCCTGTTTAGCAGTTTCAGCCACGAGTTCTAATCTTGGAAATAGGATTTTACAAATTCTTTGGCAAAAGAGAAGCAATAATGTGAAGAAAAACACAGGTGTCTTGCTATGTCTTGGGGAACTTCGCTGTTACTGAGCTTATCTAGTTTCTCATATGATCTCTATGACACTATATAAAATCTGTGTTATCAGCACGCAGAGAGAAGATCCCGGCCTCTCTTTAATCCCATCCCTGTTTGGAAGACTGTAAATGAAACTTGTTACATAGATAAAATCTCTGCCTTTGTTGAGAGACTTCATTAGTTTGCACCTTGAATTTTTGCCAGTAGCAATAAGTAATTCATGGCAGTTTTGTAATTTCTGTTTCATCACATCTCTTTTATTTTTATTTATTTATTTATTTATTTTTGAGACAGAGTCTCACTCTTTTGCCCGGCTAGAGTGAGTGCCGTGGCGTCAGCCTAGCTCACAGCAACCTCACACTCCGGGGCTCAAGCAATCCTACTGCCTCAGTCTCCCGAGTAGCTGGGACTACAGGCATGCGCCACCATGCCCGGCTAATTTTTTTTTCTATATATTTTTAGTTGTCCAATTAATTTCTTTCTATTTTTAGTAGAGACGGGGTCTCGCTCTTGCTCAGGCTGTTTTCGAACTCCTGAGCTCAAACAATCTGCCCGCCTTGGCCTCCCAGAGAGCTAGGATTACAGGCGTGAGCCACTGCGCCCGGCCCACATCTCTTTTATTTTTATGTTTAAGAGACAGGGTCTCACTCTGTTGCCCAGGCTAGAGTGCAGTAGCATGATCATAGCTCACTGCAGCCTCGACCTACTGGGCTCAAGGGATCTTTCTACTTCAGCCTCCCTAGTAGCTGGGACTATAGGTGTGCTCCACTGCCCCCAGTTGCATCCTTTTTAAAAGTGGTTTCCAGGGACTTTATGTCCAAATAAGAAACCTATATACTTCAGTTGGAGAGACTTATATCTGAACTTGCCGTGTCCCACACAGATCTGTCTGTATTTTGACTCTTCCAAAACATGGCTTAATAATACTTGAGTACTTTGGAAGTGACTGTTTCCAAGCAACAGTGGCATCTTGCTGCACTACAGCCAGGCTCATTCATACCCAAAGGTCTGTTATGTGTGCATTGTTTATAGTGGATTAATGAGGCATAATCTGACTCAAGTTTGACCAGATACTTTTTTTTAACTTTTAAATTCAATGACATATGATATGGATGTGGCCTCGGTTAAATCCATAAAGCCAAGGGTCAGAGCTTTTAAGGTTTATCCCATTACAGCTGGGATGTTGATGATTTTGATAAGTGTTAACTACTAAACAGTTATTTTTCTTTTAGGTGAATGGAAGGGAATCAGAAGAAGAAAATCTCAATAAATCTGAAGTAAGTCAAGTGTTTGAGATTGCACTTAAACGGAACTTGCCTGTGAATTTTGAGGTAAGCTTATTTTTTTCCCCATTTATTTTTTATTTGTCTGTATTTGTGGGGTATGAGTACAGTTTTGCTACATTGATACATTGCATTGTGGTGAAGTCAGGGCCTTCCATGCATACATCACTGAAGCGGTGCACATTGTACCCACCAAGCAACCTGTCGTCATTCACCCCTTCGCATCTCCTCCACCCCTCCAAGTCTCCATTGTTCCGCACTCTGCTGCCATATGTATGCGTTATTTCACTCCCACTTACAAGTGAGAACATGTGTTTGTCTTTCTGCATCTGAGTTGTTTCACTTAAGATAATGGCCTTCAGTTCCATCCATGGTGTTGCAGAGACATGATTTCATTCTTTTTTGAAGCAGAATGATATTCCATTATGTGTATATACATTTTCTTTATCCACTTCTCTGCTGACGGACACTTAGGTTGACTGCGTGTCTTTGCTATTGTGAATAGTGCTGCAGGTAAGCGTATTTTAAATGTAGGACTTTGTATTATGAAATCCTGTTAGCATTCATCATAGGAATGATTCCCCCCCCCTTAGTAACATTGGAACACTATTCATATAATGTGAACCTCCAAATTTAAAACTTAAACTTTATATTTAGCAAAGCAGTATTTATTCTCCTCTTCTAGGAGTCCTTAGGGGCATTCATGGATCTCTAGACAGTCCAAGGATGGCCTCAGCTGGGCTGTGAACCTCCTGAACTGGTCTAAAGAATATGTTAATGTCCACATGTGTGTTCTTCCTGGAACAGGGGAGTCTATCACTTTTCATCCATCTCAAAAGCATCTTTACCTCCAAAATATTAAGACTCTCTTTAAATGGTCCCTAAAAATCTTGTCAGAATAATTTTGAAAAGGATAGAGGTTTTGTCATTTTCTAGCATCTGCTCCCCAGTTTACCTGTTTTATAACATCCTGTGTTGTTGGAGACCTTGTGGTCTAAAAACAATAGTTAACGAATTTTTTGTCAAAATGGAAAATAAGGTGGATTTGCTGTAGTGCTCAGGCAGGTCTTGAACTCCTTGGCTCAAGTGGTCCTCTCCTCCGGCCTTCCAAAGTGCTAGGGTTACAGACGTGAGCCACCGCGCCCAGCCTGCCTATTTCTTTTTTTTTAAAAAGCCTATCTGAAGTTTATTATTCTGTAAAGTACTTTAATTTTGTAGCATTTTTTACAGTTACAGGTGACCCCCAAATTTGATGCCTGACTGTTATAAAATAATGTACTTTCTGGAACCTACTATGTGCTAGCACCCTAAACTCACCCCACATTCAGCCCTTCATCCTTCAGCTGAGTGATGATGATTTCTCACCTTCAACCTGGTAGTGCTTCCCTGCCTGCCATGGGTCACAGGTGGGGTGGGGAGTTAGCCATGGCTCATGGGGCTGGACTGTGCTTAAGGATTTTCCCTTCATCCCCCAACACTCGTCTCAACCCCTGCGCCCCCTGGCAGGCAAGACCAGGTTTATATTGCTCCCTACATGGAGAACAGAGCCCCTAGGTGGATCTAGGACTGCTGTCTTCTCACTTGGTCCTGTATTCCTCCCTGCCTTTCTCTCTCTGTTGGTGGAGGCGGGGTGTGGTTGGAGAGATGAAGCGGGGGACATATAGAATGGCACTCAGGGCTAGTTGTTGGGTGGGAAGTAGACAGCAGCTGCATCCCAGAAGTCACGAGATCTCCCTCAACACCTGTTTCAGGAAAGGGAAGAAACATTCCTTTTCTCCCTTGCTGAGGGATTAGTGTGGTGCGAGCATGGATTTTTAAAGATTGAAGGAAGGGGTGCCAAGACTGTGGGATGGGAAATCCCTGCCTTTCCAGGTCACCTCAGGGTTCCAGAGGTGATTGCTTGGGCCAGAGCCCTGTGAAACTTGTCACCTGTTCACACTAGTTGTTGCCCCGAGAGTCACAGAGCTTTCTGGAACCTCAGAGATTGCCATTTTATGCTTTTTCTCTGTGGGACGTGGGGGGCCGGATTGCTTGCTTCCCACCTTCACTTTTGTTAAGGTTTCAGTTTTGGCTTTCAAACCTGTGTTCAGGCATATGTAATATATAACAGGGAATTGTCAAGTAGTCACATAAAAGAAATTGGAGGAGCACCCTCTGGTGGTAAGTATCTTTTAAAGTAATAATTTAAGAGTGCAGTCCCTAACCCCTGGGCTGTGCACTGGTACTGGGACTGGGCCCCAGGCCGCAGAGCTCTGCTGTGTCCACCTGCCCTCCCCCTGTGGAAAAGTTGTCTTCCATGAAACTTAGGAAAGGGGGGACACACAGCAGGAGGTGAGTGGCTCCCCATCTCTCGCATCACTGCCTGAGCTCTGTCTGCCCCCTGACTGCTGCAGCCCCCGCTCCCTGATCCATGGAAAAATTGTCTCCCATGAATCCAGTTCCTGGTGCCCAAAAGGTTGGAGACTGCTGATTTAAAACATAAGTTTGTAGGTCGTGGCAGTGAGTTCATTAATATGATTACTTTTATGCATATATCACAAAGTTCATATTAGCCTTTATTACTAGGTTGAGCAAGGGCTTTCTTTCCCGTTGCACTGGAAGGATTGCCTGCCATGTATTGGATACTCAGAAAATGTGTAAATGAACAGACTAGTTAGTTTTTGGTTGCAGCATCTGTCAAATTGGAAGCTGCGTTAGGTGTTTTAATAGAAGACAGCAATTTGTACAGTTTTCAGAAAAAATATATACAGCTTGACTTTTGATAAAACACAGTTTTAGTTAGAAAATGTGATGGTGCTGATTGATAGAGCCATGAGGAGGCAGTTGTGACATGATCAGACCAAGTACAATCCAGGTCAAACTCTAGGTTTAGATTCGTACGGTCCTGATGTGGGTAGACAGTGAAAATTGTTGGGGAGATACCAGCGTGGGGCTGTGAATTTGAGGTGAGCCATCAGGGTGGCTACCCTGTCCTTCCCAAGTCTAACCTAAGGATGTGGACAGCACTGTTCTGGGAAGAAGTATTCTAGAATCTAGGCCATCGATGTGGGGGGAAGGGGCTGGGAAAGTTCTTGAAAATCAGTCTGCAGGGGCCTGTGCAGGCCGGGTCCTCCCTGCTGTAGGACAGTCCAGGAGCTGTGCTGAGGCATCTTGCCCACCCCTCGAGCAGTGCACAGCTGTTTCTTGGGTTTACTTATCTTTCCTAGCCATTTTTTCAACTTACTATTTTCAATAATTTCAAGCCTGTGTAAAAGTTGCAAGAATAGGACAGTGAATATAACCCTCACTTAGATTCACCAGTGTTTAAAATTTTACCATATTTGCTTTTTCTTTCTCTGTAAATGTACATATTATTTTCTTTTTACTTTTGCTAAATCATTTGACAGTAAGTGACAGATATTATATATTCTTTGACTCCTCCTAATAGAAATTGTTTTCCCATCTAGTGTCCAACACAGGACCACCTTGCACTCAGTTGACCTGTCTGTTCAGTCTCCTTTAATCTGTAACATTTCCTCAGCCTTTCTTGAGTTTCATGACATTGGCATGTTTAAAGACCAGTGATTTTGTGAAATGGCCTTTAATTTGGGTATGTCTGGTTGTTTACTCATGATTAGGTTCTGGTTACGCATTTTTTTGGGCAGGATCACCATGGTAGTGATGTTGATCCTTCTCAGAGCATTACATCCTGTCACTTTATCCCAGCGCTGATCTATACCAGACATGCGCCACTGTAAGGAGGCTTCTTTTCCATTGTAATTAACCCGTAACCTGTGGGGAGATGGTTGAAGGTTGGGCCCTCACAGATTTCCCTAGTGGTTCCAGCAGTCATTGATGATTCTTGCTGGATCAGTTATCTCTACGGTGGATGTCAAAATGGTGATTTTTTGTATTTTCAAGTTGGCATTATACTGTAAAGAAAAACTTTCCTTTATCCCCTCTCATATTGCAACGGTTTATATCAGTATAGAGGCGTTGCTTTTTTTATTCAAGTGTTACTCCATTTTTAAAAAAATTTTTTTGGTACAGAAAGGTCAGGTTTCTTTCTTTCTTTCTTTTTTTTTTTTTTTAAAACAAGGTCTCACTCTGTTTCCTGGGCTAGAGTGCAGTGGTGTCATCACAACTCATTGCAACCTCAGACTTCTGGGCTCAAGTGATTTTCCTGCCTCAGCCTCCCAATTAGCTGGGACTATAGGCACACACCACTATGCCTGGCTATTTTTCTATTTTTTTGTAGAGGTGGGAGTCTTGCTATGTTGCTTAGGTTGGTTTTGAACTCCTGGCTTCAAGTGATCCTCCTGCTTTGGCCTCCGAAAGTGCTAGGATTACAGGCGTGAGCCACTGTGCCTGGCCCTGGCTGTTCTCTTGGGGTATAATTTACATACCATAAAACTCACCCTATATAAGTATACAGTAAAATGTGTCTTGATAAATTATGTAGTTGTGTAACCACCTCTGCAGTCAAGATATGGAACATCTTTCACCTCATAAAGCTCCCCGTCCCTTTGCAGTCAATCTCTTCCCTCCGCCGTCAGCCTCTGGCAGCCACTGATCTGATTTCTGTCCCTGTTGCTTTGCAAGAATATTAATTACATAAATGGAATCATGGAAAATATTGCCTTTTGTCTGGCTTAACCTAGCATAACACAAACTTGGAGTCATCCACGTTGTGTGTATCCGTAGTTTGTTCCTTTTATTGCGGAGTAGTACTCCATCATACGGACATGTCACCACGTATCCATTTACCAATTGAAGATCATTTGTATTTTTAGTTTTTAGTTATTATGAATAAAGCTACTGTAAACATTTGCATCTGTAGTGCCATGTTTTCATTTCTGTTGGGTAAATACTTGAGTGGATGTGCTAAGTTACATGATAAATAAATATCTTTAACTTGTAAGAAGCTGGCAAACTGTTTTCCAAACTGAATGTATCATCGTGCCTTCCACTTGCGATGTTTAAGAGAGTTTTAGTTGCTTTACATTCTTGCCAACACTTGGTACCATCAATTTTCTAAATTTTAGTCATTCTATTATAGTAGATGTGTAGTATTAATAGTATCTTGTTGTAGTTTTAATTTGTATCTCCGTGAAGACTAGTGATAATGAGCATCTTTTTGTGTGCTTATTTACTATATGTGTCTTCTTTGGTGAAGTGTCCATTCATATCTTTTGTCAAATTTTTTGAATGTCTTTTTATTATTGAGGTTTGAAGGTTCCTTATGTATTCTGAATACAAGTCCTTTATCAGATACGTATTTTGCAGATATTTTCTCCAAGTCTGTGGCTTGTCTTTTCATTATTTTCACAGTATCTTTCAAAGAACAGAGTATTTAATTTTGGTGAGGTCTGGTTTGTCAGGTTGTCTTTTACAGTTTATGATTGTTGTGTCTTATCTAAGGTAGCTTCACCTACCTTAAGGTCATTGTCCTTTGAACTAATGCATGTCCTTATCTCCATCTAACCTGTGGTTCTTGTAGCAACTGTAAAGGGTCTCAGGCCTGGCATGGAGAATGTCAGTCCTGTCCCCTTTCACCCTGGGGACAGCAACCAGCGTTCTTTCCCATCTAGTGTCCAGCACAGGACCACCTTGCATTTAGTTGACCTGTCTCTAGTATCCTTTAATCTATAACATTTCCTCAGCCTTTCTTGAGTTTCATGACATTGGCATGTTTAAAGAGCAGTTATTTTGTGGAATGGCCTTTAATTTGGGTGCATCTGGTTGTTTACTCATGATTAGGTTCTGCTTATACATTTTTTGGGCAGGTTCACCGTGGTAGTGATGTTGATCTTTCTCTTAATGATGGGGATACATTCTGAAAAATTTGTCATTAGGTGATTTTGTCCTTCTGGAAACATCATAGAGTGTCCTTACACAAACCTAGGTGGCATACTCCACTACATGCCTAGGTTATATGGTGTAACATACTACATATGCAGCAGCGAGGCTACAAACCTGTACAGCATGTCACTGTACTGAATACTCTAGGCAGTTGTAACAATGGTAAATATTTGTGTATCTGAACATACCTAAACATAGAAAAGGTACAGTAAAAATATGGTGTAAAAGATAAAAAATGGTACACTTGTATAGGGCACTTACGATGAATGGAGCTTGCAGGACTAGAAGTTGCTCTGGGTGAGTCAGTGAGTGAGTGCTGAGTGAATGTGAAGGCCGGGGACATCACTTAGGCTATACTAAATACATAAAAAAATATTTTTCTTTCTTCAATAAGTTAACCTCAGCTTACTGTAGCTTTTCTACTTTATAAACTTTTAAATATTTTTAAACTTTTTGACTCTTTTGTAATAACACTTAGCTTAAAATACATTGTGTAGCTGTATAAAATGTTTTCTTCGTAGCCTTATTCTATAAGCTTTTTTCTATTATTTATTGAATTAATTAATTAATTTTGAGACAGAGTCTGGCTCTGTTGCCCGGGCCAGAGTGCCGTGGCGTCAGCCTAGTCTCACAGCAACCTCAAACTCCTGGTCTCAAGCGATCCTCCTGCCTCAGCCTCCCCAGTAGCTGGGACTACAGGCATGCACCACCATGTCCGGCTAATTTTTTCCATATATATTTTTAGTTGTCCACATAATTTCTTTCTATTTTAGTAGAGACGAGGTCTCACTCTTGCTCAGGCTGATCTCGAACTCCTGATCTTGAGTGATCCTCCTGCCTCGGCCTCCCAGAGTGGTAGGATTACAGGTGTGAGCCACCGTGCCCGGCTGCTTTTTTCTATTTTTAAAAAAATTTTTTTTTCTTTTTTTTACTTTTTAAGCTTTTTTTGTTAAAAACTGAAACACACACACCCACATTAGTCTGGGCCGACACAGAGTCGAGATCATCAAGGTGTTACTAGGTGATAGGAATTTTTCAGTTCCATGATAATCTTATGGGACCACGGTTCTATGTCGAGTGCATCATTGACCAAAACTTCATTATGCAGTGCTTGACTGTACTCGTTCAAATATTTGCCCGTTTAAAAAACTGAATAGTTTGTCTTTCTATTACTGACCTGTAATGAGCTCTTTCAATATTCTGGATATAAATTCTTTGTCCGATACCTATATTGCAGATATTCTCTCTCACTCAATAGGTTGCCTTTTTTACTTTTTAAATATTGTCTTTTGATGAGCAGTTTTTAATTTTGAGGAATTTCAGTTCTTTTTTTCTTTATGTTTGATGTCTTTTGTGTGCAACTCTTTGCCAAACTCATGGTTATGATGCTTTTTCCTATCTTCTTCTAAAACCTTTGTAGTTTTAGCTTTCACATTTAGCCTGTGATCTAGCTCTAATTTTTATTTGTGGTGTGAATTAGGGAGCATGATTTGATTTCTTGCCTCCCACCCGCCATGTGGCTATCTAGTTGCTCTAGTACTCCCACCCCCCCTTTTCTTTTCTTGGAGAGATGGGGTCTCACTGTGTTGCCCAGCCTGGTCTTTGAATTCTTGGGTTCAAGAGATCCTCCCATCTCAGCCTACCAAGGGCTGGGCTTACAGGTGTGAGTCACCATGTCCAGCCTCACCTACCATTTTTAAAAAGGACTTGATTTCCTTTTATGTGGTTGTCAAAAATCAGGTGACCATACAGGTGCAGGTCTATTTCTGCACTCTGTTCTATTGCTCTGTTTATCCTTACATAAAACCATAATATCGGAGCTGGTGTAACTTTTTAGGAAATCTTGAAATCTGGTAAATATTCTAATTTTATTGTTCTTTATAAGAGTATCTTGGGTAATGCAGGTTGGATTCAATTTTTATTTTCCATCCGTGTTATTGTAATCACTTTACAACATGGTTAGATTTCTGTTCATATTCATTTCAGGTTTCTTCCCTTTGTTTACTTAGTTTTATTTTTTTATTATGTAAAACATTAAATGCTTCCAAAAGTCAAAACTATAGAAAAAGATACATTCACACCTCATCTGCTATCCTTCTACCCCAGTCCATTCCACCTGCCGTAGGTAACTAATTTCATTAGTTTATCCTTCCTGTTTCATTTTGCAAAAATAAGCAAACAAACACGTGTGTCTATTTATATATACATGTGTGTTTGTGCAGACATCTGTATAAACTTTGTATGTATACATATTTGTATATATACATGTGTATATGCAGACATCTATATAACTTTCTTGCGCTAAAGTTACCATACCATATATATAAACTCTTTTGCAGTTTGATTTTTTTTTCACCCAATATATGCTAGAAATCACTCTTTATCAGTGCTTAAAAATTTTTCTCATTATTTTTTACAGCTGCTTAGCAGCGAGTATTTAGTAAGCTTAGTCTTGGCTGGAGTCTCAGAGCAAATTTTAAACTTGAACTCTTTGTGCCGCATTGATTTCTGGGCTTTTCTGGGCCAGCTTCCTTTCTGCCAGTTGCAGTGGATCACACTAAACTCAGGACAGCCTGGGAACCGGGGGGATGTGAGCCATTGTGAAAGGGGGTATAAGGGTAGTAGATGTCTCCTCATTCCATGCCTGGCTGTTTTGCACTCATCAGACTCAAGAAAGTAAACCAGTTTGAAAATTAAGAAGAAAGGGGATAAAGAACATTCAGAATTATCATCGCTTCCTTTCGTTGATGTTCCCGCTCCCTTCATTTAGGAGCCTTGTCCTTGATTTCCCTCTGCCCGTGTCTCGTGTGATGTCTGCCAGCCACTGTGCCCGACAGCTCTTACTAAGTGTCTGTCCGCTTTCACTCAGTCTTTCCCTCTGACACAGGTGGCCCGGGAGAGTGGCCCACCCCACATGAAGAACTTTGTGACCAAGGTTTCAGTTGGGGAGTTCGTGGGGGAAGGTGAAGGGAAGAGCAAGAAGATTTCAAAGAAAAATGCGGCAATAGCTGTTCTTGAGGAGCTGAAGAAATTGCCACCCCTGCCTTCAGTTGAGAGAGTGAAACCCAGAATCAAAAAGAAAACAAAACCCATAGCCAAGGTAAGATCTGTTCTGAACAAAGAGAAGGTGTTTTTATTGTCCATGGATGGTTGAGGGGTTTAGATCGTTGGCTGCTATCCCCAGGGTGAAAGGGGATGGAACTATCATGCTATGTGCCAGGCCTTGCAGACCCTTTACAGTTGATACGAGAGCCACAGGGTAGGTGTGACTAAGGACACGCGTCAGTTCAGCAGATACACCTGCAGACGCATGCACCTCTGTGGGGGAGGTGCTCATCGAAGCCCCATCGTTGCATTGAGGAGTGGGATGAGACTGAGAGGCCCATCTTCAGGGCACGTGGGTATATCATGGTGCTGCCATCTCAGTGGCTGCCATGCTGTCCTGAAGGTGGAAGAGGCCTGTGCCCCGGTCAGAGGCTCCTGAGCGCAGGTGGGAGTGAGATGTTCTATCTATGCCTTTGGATTTTTGAACTGCACTAATGGACCTATCAAAACATTATATTGACCCCTTCCTTGTCCCCAGAAGGGGGACAGGATTCCACTTGGGGACATTTATGAATTCGAGGATTTTTCTGTTTTGATTTTTAGTATAGTTTCATGCTATATCAAGACCCAAATTTTTCTTAAGTAAAAGTGAGCATACTATAGATACTCTTTTGTAGTTTCCTTTTTTCACTTAATGTAGCCTGGAAATCACTCCTGATCAGTGGACTGGGTTGAGGATTCCTTGGCACAGAAGATAGCCACCAGGAAGTAACCGTGGGATTCTTAGCTTTTTCCACGTGGTGTTACCTTGAGGTTTTTTTTCTTTTTTTTTTTTTTTCTTTTAAATGGCTTCTGGAGTTTGAGTCATTGTTAAGAAAGTTGGGAACCCATCATAAAACAGACTCTTGGAGAATTTTAGGAGTAGTGTTTTGTATTTTTTTGCCTATTTACTGTCATGTTAAAATTTGTTAAAAAGCAGGTGTTGCAGTGATGCTTGCCTAGTCATAGTGAAATATTGATGGCTT
The DNA here is from genome assembly GCF_000956105.1 of Propithecus coquereli. Taxonomy (NCBI): domain Eukaryota; kingdom Metazoa; phylum Chordata; class Mammalia; order Primates; family Indriidae; genus Propithecus; species Propithecus coquereli. Next base: position 693,735 of record NW_012150219.1, on the reverse strand, counting down.
GCTTAAAACCTTAAAATCACTTCAGAACAATCATAGAAAATCATAAAGCATATTTTAATTTTAAAAGGTTAAGTTAAAAAAAGGTCTGATTAATTCTGAGCCATTAGATGAACATAAAATCTCTTATCTCCTATCATATTCTGACCTCTGAATTGGTCAAGGCCTTTTTATGAATAACGTGGGCACACAGTTTCTGCATTCTTTGTTCCTCAGCCGCAGACAAGCCCAGAATGTGGCCAAGGGATAAATCCGATTAGCAAACTGGCCCAGATCCAGCAGGCAAAAAAGGAGAAGGAGCCGGCGTACATGCTCCTCACAGAGCGAGGCCTCCCGCGCCGCAGGGAGTTTGTGATGCAGGTGGGTTTGCTGGGGGTGTGGGTGGCTCTTCCTCTGACCACGTCTGGTCTTGGGAGCTGATCGTGGTCTGAGGGCTGGACGCCTTGTCACCAGACATTATCATTATTAGGACCAGGTTGCTTGCACTAATCTGACAACTTAAAAACATGCACTTGTCAGCATGCCACAGGGACTGCTGTGTGCCCAGGTGGGAATGTGGATATGTGGCAACAAAATTTTCAAGATTGTTGGGGTGGTGGGATTATGGGTGAATTTTTTCTTCATTACATCCTGGAGGTTTATGATATTGTTATTTTCAAAAGATAAATTTTGGCTGGGTGCAGTGGCTCACACCTGTAATCCTAGCACTCTGGGAGGTGAAGGTGGGAGCATTGCTTGAGCTCAGGAGTTTGAGACCAGCCTGAGCAAGAGTGAGTCCTTGTCTCTACAAAAAAAAAAAAACAGAAAAATTAGCTGAGCATGGCTGCTGTAGTCCCAGCTACTTGGGAGGCTCAGGCAGGAGGATCACTTGAGCCCAGGACTTTGAGGTCACAGTGAGCTACAATGACGCCATTGCAGTCTAGCTGGGGTGACAGAGCAAGACTCTGTCTCAAAAAAAAAAAAAAATTTAAAATTCACAAGTAATACTAAAGGCTCTATTCCTGCTTCTCCTAATACTTTTGTAGTATCTGGAATTAAGGATTGGCTTTTCCTTAGATTGTGGTGATACTTTAGATTAGTATGGAGTGTTTTTCCTTGTACTTAGCTTATTAAATGAGCATTTCACATGGGCAGCTTAATTTAATTGTGATTTGAATTTTATAGTGTTTTCCGATGAAAAACAATATTAAACACTGTCTAGCAGTTTATAACCTATAAAGAATTGTCATCTAACCTGGTGTTTCAACTACCCAGTCAGAAGGTAGGAAAAGTAATGATCCTTCCATTCTACAAGAGGAAATTGCAGTTTGCTGAGAGAATCAGTAATTTGCCCAAGATGAAATGCCTGGTAGGTGGCCAGGTTTGAATTCAGTCCCAAGCCACTGTCGCAGGCCAGGGAAGGGTTTTCTTGACTCTCTCAGTCTTGTGACATAGGGCTTTTGGTTTTAGCAGCTTAGGTACCTGTGATCAGAACCAGCTTGGGGGTTGGAAGCAGTGGTGTGCTGAAATGTTTTAACAGCCAGCTCTTGGAGGGCGGTGTGGTAGGAGGGACATGCATGTGCATAGACTTAGATACATACACATGTACATACATATAGATGCATGTTATCTTATTGCTAGAAATGATATGAAGCACAATTTACAAATATATAGTACTTTCTATTGTAAATTTAATACATCAGTGAGTGTGACAGTCACTAAGTGTTATGAAGTCAGACGACACATAATGCTTTACTACTATCTAGTTCAGCAAAGATGTTGCTAATGTCATTGTCAGATGCATAGTTTAGATTTGGGATTCAGTTCTAGTTTGAATGTTAGTTGATAATTTTGTTTATATTAACAAGTAAGATGAAGGTGGAACAATGAAGACATATGTAACTTCATCTGTAAACGATGAGAGTGGCTACTCTGCTGAATTGGGTAATAATTTTCAAAGACTGGAAGAATGTTTCAGTGCTTTGTACTGGTTATTATAAAATGTAATGGCTGCAGACTTCACATGCTTTTAAGCTTAATCTGCGTTATTAACCTTTTGTCCATCATTGTAATGGATTTAGAGTTAGAAATTGATAAATAACTTAATCTTTGATAAGCAGCATTTACAGACTTCTGTGGTATAAGTACTCCTACCATGGCTGATTTCAGTCGGAGCGACAGTCTGCACACAGGGTGGGAAGAGTTGTGCAGTAGCACACCATCACGTCGTCCAGTAGAAATACAGCAGATGTGCAGAACCTCCAGACCATAGATCATTATAAAATATAGTCAAGCCATTACCTCTCTTTGTTAAAATAAGTTAATTACAAGTTTATATAATTTAATGTTTAATAGTGGCTATGTTGAACAGCCAGCTCTCCAGATTCCTGAATATTTAATAATCAGCTCTCACAGACTGGGGTGGGCCAACTCTAGGGCACCACTGTCAGGCCATCTAGCTTCTGACCTTTGCTGAATTCTGTTGCTCATACATCAGTTCCTGCTTGGTCTTTACTCAAGACCGTTTAAGCACTGGTCTGTGTGTTGACTTCTTTATGCAGGTGAAGGTTGGGAACCATACTGCAGAAGGCGCGGGAACCAATAAGAAGGTGGCCAAACGCAATGCAGCCGAGAACATGCTGGAGATCCTTGGTTTCAAAGTCCCGCAGGCGCAGCCCACCAAACCAGCACTCAAGTCAGAGGAGAAGGTGACTGCTTGGGGCTCTCATTGCAAGACGGTCTTCTCACTTCACCCTAGGGAGTTCTGGCACCTCCAGGGGCAAGCTTCTGAGCAAGGCTTCGTCCTCTTGGCAGTAAAGCAGCCCTGCCAAGCAGCATCTTACCCATTTGGACCATCATAGTGTGCTCAGAGGGGACTTGCATGTCCAGTGGCTCCAGGCTTGGCTCTGGGTTAAGTCATTGTTTTAGTACGCTTATGTTCTAGGGATGTTTCGTAGAGTGTGGCTTGCTCCCCTCCATTTGTAGGATGATGGGTAAGTGGGCTGGAAATGAGTGAGTGTGTTGCTGTCATTTGCACTCGAAATGACGCCTGCAGGGAAGATTCACAAGCCTTAGACTTTATTAATGTGGAGCAGGCTTTGGTTTTTCTGGGACAGTAAGATAGTGTGATATTAGAGTTGGGTCAAATCCATAGTTTAGGTTTGGGATTTTCCTTATGTGACATGAACACCAGATGAATACAATCCCCTGTTGAAAAATTCACTTGTGCCATGAGTGATAAATAGGACTTCAGCAAAAGCCGTGGATGACTTTGTTTCCTGTCACTGAGCGGTCCTGTTGGGGTAAACTTGAAATTGAGACTGGTTCATTCATGTCTGCCAGTTGTGCTGACAGTGAGAAACGACACCAGCTGTGGCCACAGTTAATGACTGGGACCCCAAGCACTCACCATCAGCATAGGTCCTGGACTTGGCTTTGGGTTTTTCATTCCAAAATCTCGTAGAGCATTCATAAGCATTACCTTGTTACTTCTCAGAAAGGAGACCTTGTCTGCGGCCACCCCGCCCTGACCGCGCCGGATCCCGTATGCCCTCAGAGAGGAGACCTTGTGCTTGACAAAATTCTTATCTAGTAATATTTTCCCTGTGTTACTTGGGAAATAATTGCTTTATTTTTTAATTGGATCTTAGTTCCAGGAAATATTCTTGATTTATTTATTTAGCTTCAGTCTAAAAACGTCTTCCCCATGTTGGTGGTTCTATGAATCTAGCATGTCTGCTCCTTCTGGTTAAGTGTTTCCCTGTCTCCCTGTGAGCGCAGAGCACAGGCTCATCATGCACAGCTTAACGCCCTCTGTCAGGTGCTCTCCATGGACAGGCTGGTGTGGGCGAGAGGGCACATTGGGAGGAGGCAGGCTGTGCCGGGGTGGGGCACGCACACCAGTGGTCAGGTTTGGGTTGGGTTTTCTGCTGATTGCCTCAGTTGATGCTGGTTGGAGTTTATGTGGTTTTAGTTAGCAGGAACTAATTTTTCCATGATATGATTTATGCTTATTTATTTATTTATTTTTTTAAGACACCAGTAAAGAAACCAGGGGATGGAAGAAAAGTAACCTTTTTTGAACCTGGCTCTGGGGATGAAAATGGAACTAGTAAGTGTGATCTGAACGCTGCCTTAATCTGCATGTGACTCTGGGATTTGCATGGGTCCCAATAACAGTAGGACCTAGTCAGTGAATCCCAACATGCAGAGTGTCTGCATTTGTGTCACTGTATGTGTTGTTGTTGTTGCTGCTGCTGCGTGTGCCCAGAAGAGGGCCAGTGAGTGTTGGTACAAAGTTATGATGTCTTTCCAGGCAGTGGATGTGGCTTCATGTTTGTCTGCATGTGTGCCCCTCTCCAGGTAATAAAGAGGATGAGTTCAGGATGCCTTATCTCAGCCATCAGCAGCTGCCTGCCGGAATTCTTCCAATGGTGCCTGAGGTCGCCCAGGCTGTAGGAGTCAGTCAAGGACATCACACCAAAGATTTCACCAGGGTAGCGCCAAATCCTGCCAAGGCCACGGTAACTGCCATGATAGCCCGAGAATTGTTGTACGGGGGCACCTCGCCCACAGCTGAGACCATTTTAAAGAATAACATCTCTTCAGGCCATGTACCCCATGGACCTCTCACAAGACCCTCTGAGCAACTGGACTACCTTTCCAGAGTCCAGGGATTCCAGGTAACTGTTAGGCCTGAGCTGTGAGGGCTGTACGTCAGTATGGTCGCATCTGGGCTCCTCTCAGAGAACGAACTTTGTGCCTGGTTTTTCAAGTTCTTTGTCTAGGGGGATGGGTGGGGGATGGTGGGGGAAGGGTGGCCTTGGGGAGAGAAGGGAAGCATAGAGTATCACAAGCATATATAGTAAGAGAAAATCCTTGTCCTTTGGTAATGACATTTTAAAGTCTAAGACAACTCTACAATCAAAGCCTCTAACCACTTAGTAGGGGTTGTAAGTTTAGATTTCAAAGAGAACAGATGACACTTTCCGCCTAGTAGAAGGACATGGCTGCTTCCAGCCCAGGGGTTCTGAGTAGACATCTAGGTTCCTGGAGGATTCTGGATTCTGAGCTGGGGTGCCTCACCAGCAGTCCCCTCTGGCAGGGGAGGGTTAGTGTGGTCACAGTCAGACTGGGCCCAGTGCGTTCCCGGCCTGGAGCCACAGCCCTCCAGCCTGCTCATGGTCACGTGCCCCTGCCCTGGCCTCAGTTCTATTTTCCTCCTTAGGTTGAATACAAAGACTTCCCCAAAAACAACAAGAACGAATTTGTATCTCTTATCAATTGCTCCTCTCAGCCGCCTCTGATCAGCCATGGTATCGGCAAGGATGTGGAGTCCTGCCACGATATGGTACGTCCCCCCTCAGGCTGAGGGGTCAGGGAGTTGAATTGTGTGGTTGTGTGGACTCTTCCCTTGTTCAGCCTGTTACTGGCCTTAGGAAGGTAGGAGGATTCTCCCATAGACCTTGAGGACTGTTGATTGATTGATAGTTGATCGGATTAGTCTCTCTGTTGCTAGGAACTCGTCAGCCTTAATCCACCTTGTCTGTCCCTTTGCCATGCTGGCCCGAGGGTGACTGGGATCCTGGGACTCACCCAGAGACTGTATTCACTTCATTTCCTACCAGAACAGGGAATTGCAGGTCCACATTCTGGCAGCTGTAGAAAGCCCCTTTCTTTGGTATTCTGTTCAGGATGAAATTATTGTTGTAAGAAAACTGAGAAAAGCAATTGATAAAATTAATCTAAGTGATCTATGGTATATTCGCTTGATGGAATATATGCATCCATCAGATTAATGTCTCTGCAGATGATGTAATAATAAAATATATGACAGGGTTTTTGTTTGAAAGTGGGATGTAAAATTTGTATAGTCTGGTTACCGTAACAAGGTTAAAAATACTAG
>NW_012150219.1:682786-687804 GCF_000956105.1 Propithecus coquereli | reverse complement strand
GTAACAAACACTTGCTCCCAGCTAGGCCCTCTCCCCGAACTTAAAGAAATAAACTTCCAGCAGCTTTTATTTCTTTACTCTGTATGGGTTCTCAGATCAATAAACAGCTACTAATGAAGTATTTGGTCCTGTTGAGCAGTAACTGAAAAATAAGAGCCGTAACAAGGTTAAAAATACTAGAAGGACACCTAAGTGATTCAATGGGAAAGTTATTTTTTTAAATTTGTATTTTAAATTAAAAATTTAACCATTTTATTAAGTGGGACCAGAGTTTAAAAAGTTGCCACCTGTTTACTAGGCAACAGGAACTCTTCCCTGCCTGTCCAGTGTATCATGCTGTGGTCCAAGCAGTGCCTGTCGTTTTACTTTTCTTTCCTTCCCCACTAGGCTGCTCTGAACATTTTAAAGTTGCTGTCTGACTTGGACCAAGCAAGTACAGAGATGCCAAGAACAGGAAACGGACCAGTGTCTGTGTGAGTGCACTGCTGCTCCTCCTCCTCCGCGTTAAATTCGAACTGTCTGCTGACTGTGTGGGGCAACGATTGCCTGAGTCACTTTCTAGCCCTTTCCCCTGAAAGGTTTCCAAGTTCGCTAGGCAGAGGGCTCTACTTTTTCTTTTTTTTCTCCCCAAGACAGAGTCTCACTCTTTTGCCCGGGCTAGAGTGAGTGCCGTGGCGTCAGCCTAGCTCACAGCAACCTCAAACTCCTGGGCTCAAGCGATCCTCCTGCCTCAGCCTCCCGAGTAGCTGGGACTACAGGCATGCGCCACCATGCCCGGCTAATTTTTTCTATATGTATATTTTTAGTTGTCCAGATAATTTCTTTCTATTTTTAGTAGAGACGGGGTCTCGCTCTTGCTCAGGCTGGTTTCGAACTCCTGAGCTCAAACAATCCGCCTGCCTCGGCCTCCCAGAGTGCTAGGATTACAGGTGTGAGCCACCGCGCCCGGCCTACTTTTTAAATTTAGTTTTGAATAGGTCATATATTCACATGGTTCAAAATACTGAATTAAAAAAAAAAACTGAATTATTTTCAAGGTGCAGTGACAAATCTTGCCCTCTCACAGTCCCCAGCCCTCCCATTTTTATTAGTTTCTTGTATGTCTTTCCTGTATATTTTTTTAGTGCAAATACAGACATGTATCTCTTTCCTTCTTTTCTTCCTCCCCACCCTCCTGAGATAACATACACCATCTTTCTTGCTTTTTTTACTTAATAGTGTATTCTGGGGAAATCTGACTTTAATCCAGTTATCATAAACTAGAGCCTGTACTGTTGGACTTGCTGATCTTTGCTAAGTTCCTTGCATTTATAACATTAATTCTTAATTCTGTCACATTTCAAAACTGTTGTCATTTTCATTTTTCTTCCCTAAAGGTGTGGGAGGTGCTGAACCTTTCCTGGCCAGGAACCATTATAAAATCCCAACATATATACTGAAAATACTGAAACTGCTTTGAAAATTTGGAATTTCTGATACCTCCAGTGGGCCGAGAGACATAGTGGGTAAAGAACGAGGGCAGCGGTGGTGAAGATGGAAACACGAGGAGGCAGCCATGGCTGGGCTGGACCGTGCTGGGGTTTATTGTGACGGCTGCTTGGTGAACAAGCGGTTCCCACCCAGAGGCAGCTGCCTGTGGGGAAGAAGGGCCTGCCCAGCAGGCTGCTCCACCAGGAAACCAGCACATCCATGCCCGGGCACCCCAGTGCTTGGTCTTATTTTATTTTGCTGTGTGAAAGAAGCAACAGAAAGCAGAAAGCATGACCCCTTCTCAAACTGGCTCACTCACACACTTTGGGACAAACCCTGGACAGCCACACCGGAGACAGGCCTTAGACTGGCCTCAGAGCTAAAAGCACCAGAGAAAATCAAATGCTTCTTACTCAGTGTAACCTAACTTTTCTAGCGTGCTATGGCCCCACCACCACCTGTAGTACCCACACCATAACCACTGCTTTCTCTTCCAACAGTGATATGTACTCTTAGTTTCATTATTTTCTTTTGATTGATATGACACTATATAAAATTTTTCATTTGAGAATTTCTCAATTGTATCTAGTTATATAGCACAGTTTGGAAACTTGTCTGAGACTGACTTTATCAGTAATCTAACTGGCAAAGATCATATCCATGTGTATGTGGTTATACATTTTTATTTCATTGGACTAACCCAGGACCATTTCAGTGATGCAAATTGTGTGCCCTCTGGTTTAGCTGAAACAGTCCTGGACTTCTCAGAACCTTGATGAAGTCTCCCACAGTTGTATAAATCAGACAATTTACGAATTTTAAACTTTAGGTGATCATTTGATTCCTTTTCTATTTTATTTTTATTTTTGTTAATACAACAGGACTGAAACAAATGAACTTTGATCTTTGTTTTAAAGATGATGAAAATTGTGCGTCTATACATACGGCTCTCGAGGACATAGCTTTCACTACACTACAGGATATGATCTCCGTGTAGTCCATATAAACCTGCAGAGTGACTTTCCTTGAGTGCTTGATACTGTTAATTACATCTCCATGTAGGGCTGAAAAGAATGACTTCTGTTTCTCTATACAGCTGTGTTGCTTTTGATGTTGTGTTACTGTACACAGAAATGTGTGCACTGAGGTTCTGCTTATGGTCCAGATGAAAAGCCTGGTAGCCTTGCGAGTTAAGTATGCTTCCATTCATTGTTTACGCTGGAATTTTGCTCCCCATGGAATGTAAGTAAAACTTAGTGTTTGTCACCAATAAATGATAATACTAAATTTTTTTGTTAATTTATTCTCCAATGCCACTACTGCTACATTGGTCCCCTCCCAACTTGGCCCCTACCGTTTTTTAAGAAAATTTGTAATGCTTGTGATTCCATCTGGGCAAAAATCTAAAGATCTGAAATAACTTTATATCAAACTATTGATCAATAAACAGCTACTAATGAAGTATTTGGTCCTGTTGAGCAGTAACTGAAAAAATAAGGGAAGCTTGGCGAGCAGTGTCAGCAACAGGGAGCATCGCTGCCTGTGAGGGGAGTATGGCCACCCGAACCTGACATTGCTACCCAAAGAAGAGCTGAGAGACTGCCTAATACTTCCCTCGGGTGCTCTAATGTCTTACGGAAACTGAGGAGGCTGTGTCTAGTCTGCCTGAAGGGCAGGCTGGTTGGTGTTTGTTTTTTAATTTTAGAAGAACTGAAAGATTATGAAGGTGATTTCACTATAAAGCTAGTCTATGGATTGGACTACCTGAATAATCAGAAGTGATCAGAAGGTTATGGAAAATGCTAAAGGTGAAAGGGAATTAATTCAACATTTTGAGGATGAAAACAGGAAAAAAAGATGTCCTTGTGTCTTAAACATAAATTAGTAAATAAAAAGGGCTGGGCATGGTGGCTCATGCCTATAATCCCAGCAGTTCGAGACCAGCCTGAGCAACGTAGCCAGACTTCATCTCTACAAAAATTAGAAACGTTAGTTGGGAGTGGTGGCGCATGCCTGTAGTCCCAGGTACTTAGGAGGCTGAGGCAGGAGGATTGTTTGAGCCCAGAAGTTTGAGGTTGCACTGGGCTACAATGACGCTACTGCACTCTAGCCCCAGCAGCAGCGAAACCTGGTCTCAAATAAAGGGGAACCACACATAAAGCACAGAAAACAACCAGTAATTCATGGAATAAAATGCCATCTACTTGGAGAATGTGCAAGTGAAGACAGAACAGGGAACCAACAATTCAGAGAGGTGAAGGGTAGGGAGAGACTTTCACCGTCAACACTGTGGATTCAGGAGACAGTGACCATGATAATGAGGTAAGAGTTAAGATTATTTAAAGATAAAAGGAAATATAAAATGCTGTTACAGATACTCCTGAACTTACGATGGGGTTATGGCCTGATTAACCCATAAGTTGAAAATATTTTAAGTCAAAAATGCATTTAATATACCTAATCTACTAAACATCATTGCTTAGCCTCGCCTACCTTAATTGTGCCCAGAATGCTTACATTAGTTTACAGTTGGGCCAAATCATCTAACACAAAGCCAACTGTATAATACAGTGTTTGATCTCTCATGTAATTAATTGAATACTATACTGAAAGTGAAAAATGGAATGGTTGTATGGCACTTGAAGTATGGTTTCTACTGCATGAGTATCATTTTCACATCTTTGTAAAGTCAGGTAATTGTAAGCCAAACCATTTTAAGCCTGGGAACAGTACTTACTTAGCAGGGAACAAGTCGTAGTGTAAGCTAAATCCTCATTTTTTTGTAGCAGGGAGTTAATAGATGTCTTCAGGGTAATCAAGACACCTGTTATCAAGAAAATGAATTTAATGGTGAAGAATTAAGGGAACCCCTAGAACAGAGGTCCCCAACCTTTTTGGCACCAGGGGCCAGTTTCACAGAAGACAATTTTTCCATGGACCAGGGGCATGGGGCTCAAGATAGTGATGTGCAGCCCACTGCCTAACAGGCCAAGGACTGGTACTGGGCCGTGGCCAGGGGGTTGAGGACCGCTGCCCTAGAAGAACTAAAGGTAGCACTAGTTGAAAGTGGTGCCCCCAGCAATGAAACTTGGGGTAGGGCAGACACTTGTTGCTCAGTTATAAACCCAATTTACTATAAAAATTTCACCACATGCATGTAACAGTTTGATTAAATGTCAAACTGATATTATACTTCACAAGTAAAGAAGTGAAATACCATTTTCTTGCCAGGCACGGTAGCTCACGCCCATAATCCTAGCACTCTGGGAGGCTGAGGCCGGAGAATTGCTTGAGGTCAGGAGTTGCAGACCCCATCTCTACTAAAAATAGAAAAATGAACTGGGCATGGTGGCATGCACCTGTAGTCCCAGCTAGTCGGGAGGCTGAGGCAGGAGGATGGCTTGAGCCCAGGAGTTTGAAGTTGTTGTGAGCTGACGCCACAGCACTCTAACACGTGCAACAGAGTGAGACTCATTTTTACCCATAAAAATGGCAAGAAAAGGCTGGGCGTGGTGGCTCACGCCTGTAATCCTAGCACTCTGGGAGGC
>NW_012150219.1:665119-682457 GCF_000956105.1 Propithecus coquereli | reverse complement strand
AACCTTTGCATAAGGTAATTGGCCCAGTAATTCCTTCAGGAAATAGAGATACAAAGGTGATACATAGGGATGACATCTCTAGAGTTGTCTACAAAATAAGAAAACCTCCAAGATGTCTAACAATGTTTATATTCTATATTATCCTTCGGATATACCAAAGGGTAAGTCATACACATCCACTGATGTTTACCAAGTAAATGGTATTCCAAATTCCCCATAAAGAAAATACATTTAAAATAAAAAATAAATTACTTAAAAAGAAAGTTTGTTAAAAGACATGATCGAATACCATGGGAAATCAGTGGACTCAATAAGAAGCTCTGTTGAGAAACTTGGCAATGACATTTTCCCTGTATGTAAAAATGCCCCGGGGGTGGGGGATTTGCCTGGGCCCGGACTGTGACATATTGGGGCAGTGTTTGGCTCTGCTCAGTAACAAACACTTTCTCCCAGCTAGGCCCTCTCCCCGAACTTAAAGAAATAAACTTCCAGCAGCTTTTATTTCTTTACTCTGTATGGGTTCTCAGCTTAAGTACTCTATGTGTATTATCTCATTATTCTTTAAACCACCCTGAAGATGAATATTATGATACCCAATTTTCAGAAAAGGAAATAAGAGAGGTCATTTGCAAACGGTCACAATCAGTGGCAGAGCCGTAGGTGAAACCCGGCTCTTCATACTGGACAAATGGACACTAAGCTACAGTCACTACCACTTGTCAAAAGAAAAAAAAACCACTTCAGCAACTTCAGTCTACCATATCTTAACAAAATCTTTAAAAGCCAGATATAAAAACTAGAAGCTTTAACAGAAAGCATTTTTTAAAATTAACTGAGAATACTGATCAATGAATTGTGCCAGAGTAAAAGTGAAAGCACAGGTCTTCCTGTTCAGTAACTATTTTAAAAGCGCACGTGCTTGGCATTTACAAAGACAAACAATCTACTACTCAATCTTTTGAACTGAGGAAGGAAAACATTCAGAACTTGATTAGTCCTGATTGTGACATGCTGAATCAAACATCCTCTCGAACAGTATCTGCTCTGCATTTACTTTAAATGTTCACCACCAGCTTCAGCAAGAGCAAAGCCAATACTTAGGCTTATTTGAGCGCCAAACATACAGAAACCCTGCTTTCTATTCCAGAATTTTCAGCTACAAACTGTAGCGTAAAAACAGGTTCCGAAAGTATCTCAATATCCTTCTGTCAATGACCACTTACACCAAAGTAATAATGTAAAATTTCTATTACTGTGTCAAAACCAATGAAAACAAACTTAAAGATTAGATGGTGTAAATACACTTATTAATAGAGTGCTTTAACACTACAAAAACAAATGTAAAGAAAAGCATTTGAGCTGTGTGCCTGAGATTTAAACAAAAAAGGACATGAATAACTTCTGTGAGAAATCACTAAACCTGGGCAGGAAGAGATTCTAGTTTACACGACACAACAAACCATTCCAGCTTAAGTAAACTGATTCTTCATTTCCTAAAAAAGAATGCTACAGAATTCAATAGGCCAGGAGGGAGCCAATGCAGCCTTGCTCCCAAGGCAGCCTTTGCTGGGATACACCCACTGCTATGGCTCCTCCTGGACCTTAAGGTTCTAAGGTGCTACCGTTTGAAAAGTTCCAAGTAACCTCTGATCTGCAGGGAAGAGAGACGTGGAAGAGCTCAAACATCCGTACTACGTGAAGTACTCTCAACAGTCCTTTGAAGCCAGGCAGAGCATTGCTCCCACAGAGGGAACCACTTATTCAAAACTGCCACCTAGGAACTGCTATAGAATGTTCTAGGAGATGAGCCCCAAATCTGTATGCATGTCCCCTTTTCCCTTGTAAAGAAAAAAAAAAAGAAGAAAAACAAAAAAAGAAAGACTAATCTGAGTTTAAATGATTTAGAAATTAGGATTTTATGGAGTCCAGGAGGGGACAAGGGAGAAATTTAAAGCAATTCTTCATTTTAATAATAGTGTATCAGAAAGCACCGAAAACCTGTCCTTCAGATTTTCTTAGACACATATAGGGTTTTTATTGCTGATTACAGATTTAAAACTATGAAATGTGCATTGCTTGGCAAATTACACAATTTTTTACTTACTCACATTTCCAATAAAAGCTTAAAGAAACAGACAAAAAATACAAAGGACAAGAGAAGTATGAATGGCAACAGCTTTAAAACAGAAGGATTTAGTAATAGTAAGAAGTCTCCACAGCCAGTGTCCATCAAAAATTTAAAATTATTCAAACCGTGCAAATGCTCGACTCAATGTCATACACTGAACTATTAATACTTGTCCCTTGAAGCTGCAAACTAGAAAAGTCACCCACTTATGTTTATGATCACACAAACCACCTAATTTGCTCAAGGTTCAGCTTAAAGCAACATTTAATATCCTTTACAAGATAGAATTTGTGAAAAGTTCAAAAGGAAAACTTGCTGTTTTAATGCAGCTGTGCTCAGACGTCTACATGATTTCCTGGGAAACCATCTGGGCTTAGCCAATTAGAAAAATGCAGTTCAAAGCAGTGTCACACTGGCTGCCTGAAGGTACCCCTGGAGATACTGGAGCGCTTCTGCATTGAGGCTGGTGCTCACCATTGACGGAACCTACAAGAGAAGGAAACACACTCCAGCTGTTGGAGATCCTGATGCAACAACACAAACCCCATCTTCTATGCAACAGTTGCCACAGCTCTGGAAGGAGCCTCCAGCCATTCATCACTGTCCAAGGGATTCCCAAGAAACTCAACTGCCTTTACTCCTTTTAAGATAGGTAGGTCTGGCTAGGCCCGGTGCCTCACGCCTGTAATCCTAACACTCGGGGAGGCTGAGGCGGGAAGATTGCTTGAGGCCAGGAGTTAGAGAACAGCCTGAGCAAAAGCGAGACTCCGTCTCTACAAAAAATAGGGAAACTAGCTGAGCACAGTAGCCCAAGTACGCCTGCGGACCGAGCTACTTCGGAGGCTGCGGCAGGAGGTTCACTTGAGCTCAGGAGATTGAGGTTGCAGTGAGCTTTGATGATGCCACTGCACTCTATAGGGGGCAATTGTTAGTTGTGAGAGTGGTATTATGGTTAGGTTAAAAAAAGTCATCGTTTAGCAATGGACAATTAAGTACTTATAAGTGAAATATGTCTAAGGGCTTCCTCAATACAAAGGAAAAAAAGAAACGAAACAAAACTGGCAAAATACTGTTAATTATCAAAGCTGGGTACATGAAGGTTTATTATGCTGTTTCAATGTATGTTTGAAATTCTCCATAAAAAACAATCAAAAATATAAATTTTATCAGGTAATATATGATTCTGTAAAAGGTGCTGGCTAAATGCAACTATACAGCCATTTATTAGATTTACGTACACCTTTTATAGAATTATGTATTTCTGAGTATGCTGCAGTTTAAAAAAAAAAAAAAAAAACCAATAGGTTAGGCGTGGCAGCTCACAACTATAATCCTAGCACTTTGGGAGGCCAACATGGGAGGACTGCTTGAACCCAGGAATTTGAGACCAGCCTGTAGTACCAGTTACTTGGGAGGCTGAGGCAGAAGGATCACTGGAGCCCAGAAATTCGAGGCTGTAATGAGCTGTGACTGCACCACTGCATCCCAGCCTGGGCAACAGAGTGAGACCCTGTATCTCTAAAACAAAACCAATAAATGCTACCACATTTTAACAGCAGAAGGATCATTTCAATCTGGAAAATAAATATGCTTCTATTTGAAGGATTTTTTCCCTTTCATCCTTATTCCTAAAATTCATTCACTTAAAATATACTTCTAGTATGTAATAAAAGAAAAAAGAGGGCTTTTAATTAAAGAAAATAAGCTTTGTCTATAACTCAGCAGGATGTAGTTTAATTATGCTGACCAAGGAAAACAGGCAGCAGAACAACTACTATCCTCTTGCCTTCCCAGTAAAGTCTCCATTAATCACAGAGTTCTTTGATAACAGACACTTACCCTTCCTGGACAGGCAGTAGACAATTTGTGAAGTGACTGTGCCAAGTGAATTTTGGGGTTGTTCACCATTTGACCTACAGGATCATGCTCTTTTTTCCCAGCAAATGCCAACTGTGAGAAGGCAGTCTGGTACCCTGGTGTATCTTCTATGTCAATAAAATGCTCTTCATCAGGAATGGTATCATCTTCAGGTAACTCAAAAAGGCCAATAAGAGACTGTAATAAAGGAGTCCTGGATTGGAAGAAAGCAAGAGACATAAGATCAAGAAAATAGTTTGAGCTGGGCAGGGTGGCTCATGCATGTAGTCCCAGCTATTCAGGAGACTGAGGTGGGAGAACTGCTTGACACCAGGAGTTCAAGACCAGCCTGGGCAACATCGTGGGACCCTGTCTGCAAAAATTTAAAAATCAGCCAGGCATGGTGGTGCATACCTCTACTACCAGCTAATCTGGAGGCTCAGGAGGGAGGATTACTTGAGGCCAGGAGTTTGTGGTGATAGAATGAGACCCTGTCCCTTAACAAAAAAAAAGAAAAAAAAAAAAAAGAAAAAAAAAAGAGAATACTTTGAAGATTTACACAAAAGCAGCAAATCCTCCAGGAAACAGACCTTATGCCTATCCAGAAACTGTTCATCAATTCTTTTGGCTACAGTACCCTAAACTTGTCTTTGAGAAACTACTCTATCTCAAGCTGGCTGTGTGACCCAAGCCAAACCAAGGAGATTCAACACTAGAAGAACTATGAGAAAAAATAAACCGCCAGTTGTCAGATCACTTTATGGAAGAGGCTGTCTGAGTGGAACCAAAATAAGGAAAGTGAGGCCCTCCAGACACTGAGTGGAGGCGCCTGGCAGATCTTTTCCTGGCCTATTCAGTTCCTCCCTTCAAAGACTTACGCCAGTTTAGTTGAGCTTCTGTCATAAAACAGTCTTAGACATCACCTAGATCAGACTCTTAAAAGGATCCATGAATCCCCCTAAAAAGTTAAGAACCTGGAAATAAGATCTTTGTAGGCCTAGATGGATCCTTAAGTCCTATCTTGGACCTGACGGTTGCTAGTGGAGAAGCTGAGATCAGAACCTAATTCTTTTGGCCCCCAAGAGAATAAGCTTGATTGGTTCTGCAGTTGTAAGGGAAGGAAGCTATAATTTCTAAGAACATTAGAATGGAATACTTACCATAGCTTGGTATACTCAGTATCCATCATTGGGGGACATTCCGTTAGTAATTTGGTTATGCCAACTGCACAGATCTTTTTCTCTACGTTTCCAGATACTTTCTGAATTTCAGGAATAATGATTTTTTCCAAAACCATTCCAAACATTCTATTAATCAAAGCAAGACAGATCCAGTCAATATTAAATTAGACTACCACTATAAACAGTGAGACATTTAAATGTTATTTACACTCATTGACTCTTTATGAATATAAAAATTTACTAAAGAGAAAGACTGCTGTTGGCCAGGTGCGGTGGCTCACTCCTATAATCCTAGCACTCTGGGAGGCTGAGTTGGGAAGATCCCTTGAACTCAGGAGTTGAAGCCTAGCCTGAGCAAGAGCGAGACCACGTCTCTACTAAAAATAGAAAAATTAGCCGGACATGGTGGTGCATGCCTGTAGTTCCAGCTACTCGGGAGGCTGAGGCAGGAGGGAGGATTCCTTAAGCCCAGTAGTTGGAGGTTGCTGTGAGCTAGGCTGATGCCATGGCACTCTAGCCCGGGCAACAGAGCAAGACTCTCTCTCAACAACAACAAAAAGCCTGCTGTTTTTGGTTAGCTGAGGAGGCCTAGAGATGAAAACGACAAAATACCCCAACAAATCTCTACTCTGTAGCCAACTGCCATCATCTTTTGTGAATAAACACCTCTCATGTTATTGTAAGCCTATGATTAAATAGAATGTTTACAGCTTTTTTTGGTCTTGTATGCGTTTTTAAAAAGTTACTCAAGAAATCCTTGAAAAATTAGAAAACAGAGATAAGCAAGAGCAAGAAGGAAAAGAATCACTTATCCTACCATCCAGCAACAACTAGTTTTAAAATTTTTGGATGATAAACTTCCCAACTTTCTTTGCTTATGTACCTGTAAGTATATAAATGTTAACAGTTATTTAAAAAAATGATTTGGAAAAAAAAAAAAAAAAAAGATTTGGCTAATCATTCTATGTTGTTGCAAACATCCTAGAAGTCTTTCTCAATTCGAAATGATGTAAAATCCTCAGTTTATGTTTCAATAAATACATTCTTTGAAGTGAAAATAGTGGATCAAAGACTCTAGCCATTTTAATGCCCTGGATGGATAAAGAGTACCTATGTTTTGCTCTCTAGAAAGATTATGCCAATTTAGGCTCCCACCTGCAGTGCATAAAACTGATTTCATCACAATCCTGTATTGCCAGAAATCATATTTTTTGGTTTACTTTTCAGGTTAATTCATCTTTTAGTCAATCTAGAATTTTTCAGAAATAATTCAGGTACAGGGATCTAACTGTCCCCAAATAATCTGTTCCCCCTAGAGTTGTATTCTATCATTTCTTTGTAATCCCCTTCCATTTCCTTACTAATGGGAATACCTACTAATTACACTCTTTGTATATATACATATCAGGTAAGTCAAAAGCAAATTTTTACTTGGCCCCAAACATTTCTTACTTTAAAAATCATGCTGTTGGCTTTAATAAAGGCAGGCTCCTGGAGTTCCTCACCATCTAACACAACAAAGAACACTGGCTGTGGTGGAGAGTGTCAGAGGGTGGAGTAACTTTGGGAATTAGGAAAATGATTATGGGATTTTTTCCTTTACAACCCAACACCTAAGAATATTTTCAAAATGATAGATACTATCCATGCACCAAGAACTACAAAATTATCTATAAGACAGAGATACTGGTTTACACTAAAAAATGCCAAATCATTTTCTTCGTTTTAAAAATAAAATGTAGTAAAAACTTACTTTGGTTGTATACCATCGAATATTTCTTGTAGTGCTAGTGCACCATATTTTATGCAATACAAATTAATAAAGACTAAGAAACCTGTGGAAAGAAGAGGCAGAATGTCAATACAGAGTCGTCACTGCACTAAACCGATAATTTAGTGGCAGTCTGCCAAATATGACCTGTGCATAATCAATAAAACCCGATGACCAACTCTGGCATCAATACTTGCCTTCTAATACAACTTAACGTATAAAATTTTTGTCTTTATATTATAGACCTTTACATGCAGTCTTTTCTCTGATTTCTATTTCTTTATAGTATCATTTCTATTGAAAAAATGTTTTGGTATCTAACATAAAGCAACCTTTGAAACACAATACAATTGAAACTAATTTAATTTTTGGAGAACACAAACATCTTAAAATATTTTCAATATAAAGTTTAAAACTGATAAAAGGTTTATCTGCAACCACGAAGTATAATTAGTTTTAGCTAGTTTCCTTCATTATTTCTATAGAACACCCAAATGATTTTTACTTACTCTTGATAAACTTTGTTGTTTTGGAATTCTGAAGTCTTTGGAATAGTAGAATGAAGATTTGTTTCCTATATTGGTCAACCGATTCACTAAAGAATTCAATAAAAGCAACAATGTAAATTCAGCATTTTTCTGAGTACCCAACAAATTTTTTGATTAAATGCACAATGAGATTATAGTCATACTCACGGAGGCATATGCTCTATTATACTGTTGAGAAGATAAAAACCTTGGTGGTCATTTGCTTTAGATGCAATCAGCTTTTGAAAGACTCCTAGTAACCCAGGCTGTAACAAATTAGATCAAATAAAAGGCAGTTAACACAGAGGCCAGGATTAATTATTCTAAAAGTTAAACAGGAGATATATATCTTGAAAAGGAGGTCATGTTGTAAGAATCTAATTATCCTTTTCTCATAAGTTTTTTACTTCTGAAACATAGGGGAAAAAAACCCACCACAATAAGTCATTAAACTTCTCGAAATCAACTTATTTGACTCCTGTAAAAAAAATTTCCACTTAAAGGATATCTCATTTATTTCTTTTTTTGAGACAGAGTCTTGCTCTGTTGTCTGGGCTAGAGTGCAATGGCATCATTGTAGCTCACAGCAATCTCAAACTCCTGGGGCTCAAGTGATCTTCCTGCCTCAGCCTCTAGAGTAGCCGGGACTACAGGCTTGTGCCAAGATGCCCGGCTAATTTTCTCTATTTTTAGTAGAGATGGGGTCTCACTCTTGCTCAGGGTGGTCTAGAACTCCTGACCTCAAGTGATCCTCCCGCCTGGGCCTCCCAGAGTGTTAGGATTTCAGGCGTGAGCCACCACACCTGGCCAAGATTACCTAATTCTAATAAAACATATCTTAAAATTTTCTAATTATTTCCCTTGTTATTAAATTATTTTAAATAATTTTTTTCCTTTTTTTCTCCTCCCACCCCTTCCTCTAAATAAAGAAATTTTTTAAACCTGCCATCCCTAGTTTTTCCAAGCTACTTTAGCAAATTATAGTTACATCAAAAGAAATCTGACTCACAATTTTGTCAGCTGCAGCACTTGCTATTGTATTTGAACCGCGTTCTAAGAATGCTTGGAGAAGCCTCACTAGAGCAGGAATATTTCCTGTTCTTTCCCAAAGCACTGGCTGAAGGAGATGAGGAAATAAGGCCATATAGGAAGACGGGATATCATTTTTGTGTGTTTCCAGAAGCAAAGACATCACTTGAAAGACGTATGGAATAAATTCTGTTGATAAAAGTAAAAACAGAGCTGTCAGCTTCAGAAGGAATGGCTCTGATATAAAAGGCACATATCTCTTAGGCAGGTTGCATTTTATAACCACCTTAATTTCATCCCATTACCAAAGAAAATAATTTCCTTTAACCTACCTTGTACATCATTTTGTAAAATTTCAGTAAATGCCAAAAACAAAGCCTCCTCAAAATTTACAACAGCAGCAGGGTTAGCTTTGCAAGTTATTCTTATGGATAAACATATTGCTTCAAACATGTAGTGATTAAAATGAGGTTTGCTTGGGTTCTGAAATTATAAAAAAAAAAACCTAATTACTCAAATAATCCAAGTGACTATCATCTAAAACAAAACACACCTAACTTTTCTAAAACACATTTAAAATAGATGCCACCTATTTTTTAAAAACATTAAGAAAAAAAATAGCAATTACACTAAACTAGTGCTTGTTTATTTGGATTTTCTTAAATGGCCCAAAGTCTTACAGCACAATGTAGCCCAACGCTCTTACCCAGAACTCAGGTGAAAAATGATCACTCTGTTCTCTAAAGTCCCTGCAATACTTCCTATGAATTTATCTTGTTTTCATAGACAAGAATAGCATCTAAAAAGGAATTCTGTCTACCTTATACTGATTTTCTAAAACTTGATATTTAAATATGAATCAAAGTATCTAAAATTTTTGATCAAAGAGTGAACTTTATTTTTGAAAAATGAAAGGAAGGAAGAAGACACACAAAGGATTGTAATCATCATTTTTTAAGTCCAAATAGCCTCTTTTTTTTCTTTAAGAGACAGGGTCTGGTTCTGTCATCCAGGCTGGAGTACAGTGGCATGAACATAGCTCACGCACGACAACCTCCAACTCCCAGGCTCAAGTGATCCTCCTGTCTCAACCTCCCGAGTAGCCAGGACTACAGGCAAACATCCCCATGCCTGTCTAATTTTTATGGGTGTGTAGACGTGGGGTCTCACTGTGTTTCCCAGGCTGGTCTTGAACTCCTGAGCTCAAATGATCCTCCTGCCTCGGCCTCCCAAGTGCTGGGATTAAAGGCATGAACCACTGTACCTGGCCCAAATAGCCTCTTTTATATTCATTTAGTGCAAAGCCTACTTTCTACATCTAAGATAATTTTGGATCATCTGCACTTTCTTAATTTTCTACAATGAATACAATGAACATGTTGCCTTTCGTAATGAGAATAAAAACACATTAAAGCTTCTGAGCCTATACTTAAAGGTGACTGCTGTTATGTCTCCAATCTAACTTGAACCCATGCTTTTAGCAAAGTACATTAACTGATGGTCAGAGAGAATTCATCGACCTTCTCCGAAGCCTCACCCAGTGCCAGAGTTCGGAGGCCAAAACAGTTTGGAGCAAAAAGGCAACCCCACTTTCAAAATTGGCTCTGTTACCTTACTGACAGCTAATAGTTTCTGTGTGAGCTGAGTGATGAGAGTAGCAATGTAGGGGATTATGGCTTCTTGTAGGAGGGAAAAACTTCTCATGATTGCTGTAAAATATGAAAAAGCAAAAACAGAGTTCAGTTAAACTTCGGCAAAAAATTAGAGGGTAAAAAAGCCTAGTAATTCATCAACTAAAATTTTAAGACACTTAAGACAACCCCCGATAGCTCTCTACATTTAAAAATAACCTAAATTTTCCTTCATTTTAAAATTAGGACAAGAGTTGGCAACAAAATTTAGCTTGGAAATATTGGGTATTTCTAAAAGGCCCAAAGCTTAAAAAAATAATTAGAGCAAATAAAAAGGCAAACAAAGAGGAGGAAGAAACAGTGAATTGACAGAAGCAGAGCAGCCGTGCGTGAGAGACAACAGTCTGGGGTCTCTTTCACTTAGAAATCAGTGGCAGAAAATGGAAACGTGATCTCAGCCTACAGGAAACTGAAATAGAAGGCCACCTACCCATCTCCTTCAAAAAGAGATTAGCAGCCTAAGAAAATTCTAAATATACACATAAAGCCAGAGTCCATACTGCAAAAATATTGCTCATTAATAGATGCCTAAAAATATATAGCATGGGAGACAAATAAATTTGTAAGTTAAAATGTATGACACCTCTCTTCCCACAATAATATTTCTAAAATACATGTTTACTAAGCAGAGTACCTACTATATGCTAGGTATAATAGATAGAAAATTATCTACTCTTGCCTCCTAAACTTTGCACCTGTTTCTTCCACCTGAGCCAAAGACTCATTCACCCTTCAACAAACTGCTACCTATCCTTCACATCTCAGCTTAGACGTCACTTCCTAGAGAAAGCCATTTCCTGACCTGGGTTAAGATGGTAGGAAGATGGATTAGTGCCCTTCGTCTGGGCTGCCACAGAATCCTTCCGTTCACTTATACAATAGTATTTATTGACCAAGTATTACATATTGTGTGCTCTTAAATATCCTAGGAACACATTAATGAAGACCAGTGACCAGTTAGCTGCTCTTACAGAAGTCAACATTAAGCAACAGTAACTACATATCATTGTTGGGAGAATTAGTATTGAAAACATACACAAATGCACACCTAGACACATATATACACACCGATATACCTCAGAATTCCTGACCCAGGTTTGAATGATCAGGGAGTTTATTTGAAAAGTGTTTCTCATGACCCAGACACTGTGCTAGGCTTTTGGGATACAACAGCGAAAAAAGACTGAGATTGTCCTAAAGCTAGAGCCAGCACCAGGACATCCTCCTAATCCTAATGCAGCACCCAGCAGATGGTTACAGCTACCTATGTCCTTGCTTGGCAGGATGTATAAAGACATGGTCTGTGTGGAGTCTACCATGGGTACCCATGTTTCACCAAGACCTTGCCGAGCATGTAGTCAATAAATGTTGCATGGTCTGACCTCTGCCCTAAAGAAATTCAATTTAGAAAAAGGAAAAGGGGGTCTTACTACGTTTTCTATAACAAGAGGTTCTGTATCAAATTAAGGTAAAAATTTTCTGAAAACAGTTAATAGTAAACAAAGTAATATTTTCCATTTTTAAAAATATCTAAACCTACCTATTTCTTGGCAAACATTAGCTGGTTCATAGACTACACAACCTGAAGTATAACTCAGAATGCTTACCCTTGTAATCTGAAATTAGATACTTAAGTCTGTATACCAGGGAAACGGCCTACCTTTCATAATATATTCATTTTCTGAAGAGCCAGGAAGTGTGAGAGCTTTGAAAAGGTTTGTTAGCAGAATCTCAACAAACGGTGCGATTTCTGCAGCTGTAAAGCTATAGATGAAAAAACAGCTTTCAGTCACTACCAACTCTGGAGCGTAGTCACTGTGGACTCCCTTGGCAACTACTAAATCACACTTCTCAGCACAAAATTGAGCAATCTCCCACCACTAATAATTGATAGCTTAGGAAAACAATTTTGTACATATGCTCATGTTAAGCTCCTAAGAAGGCAAATCTGGGACCAGACACAATTGAACCAGAAAAAAACCCAGGAACACTCAACATCTAAAGTTGCAACAGTCATACCTGGTTCATATCTATCACCATCAAGAACAGAATTTAGAGTCTCAAGGGTTCCAGTCATCTATTTTTCTTGGAGGTGCAGCAGATTCAAACTGTTCACTGCATGAATTCTGGGCCTGAAGACGGGTACTGCCTTGACTCTACTACAGAGGACGTTGTTTCAACCCTTAATTGGCCACTGAGAATATCTGTCCTTCAAGTTGTTGACGAAGTAAAGAACCTAGAACTGTTTTCCATCTCTTACCCAAAGCTCAGTTTCAAGAAATAACACTGTTGAAGAATGGCCTGAAAGACACGCAGACCGTGTATTCCTCTACATCCTCGGATCAGGCCAGAGGAGCTACCTTCTTGGCCTCTAGAGAATTACTTTCACTAAGCTGTGTTATATCTCAGAACTAAGTGAGATTACAAAAACAGCCACATGAAAATAACTGTTACATGATTTTGCTGAGAACACTGTTACTACACAGTAATTCCTTTAATGAAGACTCGTTGTTTTAATTTTAATGTCATGGATATTGTGAAAATTTTAATTCCCCAAGTCTCCCATTTGTCTTGGCTGCTAGGAGATTCCAAATAAAATTTGGGGTTTAACTAATATACAGGATCCTCTGACACACGTTTCTATTTATTAACTGTATCTCAGTTATTTTCCTTTGCTCTAATTTAGTCAATATTTAATTTTATTATCATAGTTTATCTATTTTGGTAAATCCTTTTGGAATGAGATGGTATATTTGAATAAAGAGTACATATTTGTTTTCCTAACAACTAATGAAATTAAGAAAACACTCAGAGGTATCTTTGACCAGTACAGTACAGTCCCCAACCCAAGCTAAGAAGTATAAACTGCTTAGACTCAAATACTTACAGAGTGGCGTTGTTAGGCCCTCTCATAGTAAAGAGCCTTTCGAGAGCATGTGCTGCGTAAGTGTGAACGACAATACTTTCCGCTTGAAGATGATTAATCAAGAGAGGAATAGAGACTATAAGATGCTCTTTTGGTACCTGAAAAACACAACAATACACATGCTCTAAATCCAATAATGCCACATTTGAGTAAAAGACAACTGGAAGAGAAGGGCTTGCTGATTTTAAAAAGTTTGCTTTCTTCAGCTCTGTTATAATGAAAAAAGATAGTGTTGTAAAAGAAAAACTTCTACCTCCACATAATGGTTCAATTTTCATTCATTTTTCCAATTCTTTTTTTGAGCACAAAACTATGAGGGTAAAATCTTGCGGATAAAAGAACACACCATACAGTAGTATCATGGAGAAGCAGATAAGGTTTCATGAATCTTAAGAGCTATACTTTTTCACTAGCAGGCATTTCTTATAAAAAGTCATTTAACCTCTTTGTGCCTCATTTTCTTTCCTCCTCCCCCCAAAACAAGAATAATTTTCATTAAAAATCACTAATAGGCTGGGTGTGGTGCTCACACCCATAATCCCAACACTTTGGGAGCCCGAGGAAAGAAGATCATTTGAGGCCAGGAGTTTGAGATCAGCCTAAGTAACATAGCAAGACCCCATCTACACAAAAAGAAAAATAATTAGCTGGGCATGGTGACACACACCCATAGTCCTAGTTACTAGAGAGGCTGAAGAGGGAGGACAGCTTAAGCCTAGGAGTTTGAGGTTACAGTGAGCTATCATCGCACCACTGCACTCCAGCCTGGGTGACAGATCAAGACCCTGTCTCTAAAAAAAGAAAAAACACCCTCTAAATTGGGAACACCAATTAGTCTTTAAAATAGAAAAGCCTGGCTGGGCTGCATAGTAACATTGGTAAATACCTGCCAAAGACATCAAAATCATAAATCAAGAAATTAAAGAATCATCCATAGGAAATAAACTGTGGCATATTCTTATAATGGAAAGCTACACAGCTAATAAAAAATGAACTATAACTTCATCTAATAAAATGAATAACTCTCAAAATGATGTTAAGCACAAAAAAAGCATGATGTACAGACTGATACCTATAGTATGATCGTACTTGCACAAATACAAATTTAAAACCTACAGATTACTGTAGAATTTTTGTAAAAACATACGTATGTAATGAAAGCATAATAAAGCACTTACATGAGTATGAAACACACTGAATTCATAATAGTAACACCTTCCTGGGAGAAAGGGAGTGGGCAGGGAGCGCCAGGGTATCTCCAGTGTATATGTATGTATGTTTAAGTAAATATGGCTTGGAGTTAAGATTTGTGAGGTTTATTTAGTATTCATTATATTATTCTCTTTTCTTCTTCTTCTTTCTTTTTTTGAGACAAGGTCTCACTATATTGCCCAGGCTTGTCAGGAACTCCTCAGTTTGAGCAATCCCCCTGCCTCAACCTCCCCCACAGCTGGGACTATAAGAGCATGCCAACATGCCCAGCTCATTTTTATTTTTTCATTTTTTCAGAGAAGGGGGTGTTTTCTTGCTTCTGTGTTTAAAACATTTGGTAAGATGGCAGC
Source organism: Propithecus coquereli (assembly GCF_000956105.1). Classification (NCBI taxonomy): domain Eukaryota; kingdom Metazoa; phylum Chordata; class Mammalia; order Primates; family Indriidae; genus Propithecus; species Propithecus coquereli. Next base: position 667,785 of record NW_012150219.1, on the reverse strand, counting down.
ATTGTTATTGGGCAGAGGTTTCACAGGAATAAGACCCAGCAAAACTGTATGTGTATTTGCCCTTAAGCTAGCAATCCTATTTTTAAGAATATATCCCAAGGTTATAATGGCAAAAACGTTAAGTGACATATATACAAGGCTATTAAAGGCAATATTGTTTAAAACAGTGAAAGACAGAAAACACCCAAAATATCTATGGGGAACAGTTTGTCTAAACCACGGAAAAGCCACATAATGGAATACTGTGCAGCTATAAAATAAAAATGAGGACAATCTGTACATACCACTATGGAATGATTCCAAGATTGTTTAAGTGAAAAAAGCAAGGTACAGTAAGACAAACATATAGACCAATGACAGAATAGAAAGCCCAGAAATAAACCCTTGCATATATAGTCCAATGATTTTTGACAAGGGTGCTAAGACTATCTAGCAGGGAAAGAACAGTCTTTTAAACAAATGGTGCTGGGAAAACTGGATATCCAGATGCAAATTAAGAGTTGGACATCTTAGCTAACACCACATACAAAAATTAGCTCGAAATGGATCAAAGACCCAAAGGGTAAGACCTAACATTATAAAACTGTAGGAAAAAATAGGGCAAAAGCTTTGCAATATTGGATTTAGTAATGATTTCTTGCCTAGGACATCAATTTTCTGTTGCATAGCCAACAGAAGGAAAAAAAGACAAAGTAAACTTCATGAAAATTAAAAATTTTATCAATAAAAGGACAAGCCATAGAATGGAAGAAAACATTTATAAATCATATATCTGATAAGGTATTAATATTCAGAATCTATAGAGAAATTCTAAACTCACCACAAAAAAACACAACCGATTCAAAAATGGGCAAGACTTGAATAGACATTTCTCCAAAGAAAATATATAAATGCCCAATGAGCATAGGAAAAGATGCTTAACATCACCAATCATCTGAAATATGCAAATCAAAACTATGGGACACCACCTCACTCCTACTAGGGATGGCTACTGTAAAAAAAAAAAAAAAAGCATTGGTGAGGATGCAGAGAAGCCGGAACCCTTGTGCACTGTTGGTGGGTAAGTAAAATGGTACAGTTGCTGTGATAAACATTAATGGCAGTTCCTCAAAAAATGAAAAATAGAATTACCATATGATGCAACAATTCCACTTCTAAGTGTATACCCAGAAGAATTGAAAGCAGAGTCTCACAGAGATTTGCATAGCCACATACACAGCATTATCACAATAGCTAAAATGTGGAAACAAACCCAAATGTCTATCCAAAGATGGTTCAATAAGCAAAATGTGATAAAGACAAACAATGGAATGTTGTTCGGTCTCAAAAAGGAAATCCTGAAATACGCAATATTGATGAACCTTGAGGACAATATTCTATGTGAAATAAGCCAGTCATAAAAAGGTGAATACTGTATGATTCCACTTACACGAGATACTCAGAGGGTAATCAAAATCACAGAGACACAAAGTAGAATGGTGGTTGCCAGGGGCTGGGCAGAAAAGGAATAAGGAATTATTGTTTAATGAGCATGTAATTTCATTTTTACAAGATGAAGAGTTCTAGAGATGGTGGTGACGGTTGTACAATATTATGAATGTATTTAACACTAATGAGCAGTACACTTTAAAATGCTTAAGATGGTGAACTTTATATGTATTTTACCATAATTTCTTAAAAATGGGAAAAAAAAGCAAGGTTCAAAACTGTATAGTATGCTCTCTTCCGCGTGTAAGGGGAAAATACAAATATATATAGAACAGTTATTAGTTCTATGGACAAAAATAAGTAATAAAAAATAAACCAAAACTCAATTAAAAATTCAGGGAGAGGAAGGAACAGGGATGAAAACCAGACCTTTCTGAATGTACCTTGGCTTTCTTACTGTTTGACTCTGGAGGCATGTAAAACAACCCCTCTTATGCACCCCCCAAAACCAAAATCCCTAGAAGCAAATGAAGCTGTTTATCAAAGTAGGGGCAAAAATGCACAGAGAGTAATTTCATGTTACTTTAAGCATGGTATTTTTTGACTACATGTACCTAACTGTATAATATCCTAAGGATATAAACACCACAAAGAAATCAAACTGCATTCAGTAGTCTTTAGTAAGAATATTAGCATTGTGATTTTGAAACTATTTACATACATCTAAGGCAAATAAGTAATTACAGATAACAATTATAACACAAAAAAATAAAATCCTTATAACATTAAATTTAAATTGGGAACTATTTTTACGTCCTTCTAAATCTTATGTAATTCTTGGTTCTCCCTTATGTGAAAAAGCCTAAACCAATGAGAACTCATTAAGAACATCCCTAGTACCCAGATGATGGTCTTTAAATAACATTTCACATCTTTGAGAGGTCATCAATTCAGGTCTGAGACAGGAAATGTACAAGATGAACCTGGAACATCTTGTCAGGTGTAAGAGGAGGGAAGCTAACAAAGGCTACTTTCTGTCAAGAGGACATAGGAACCTACATAATAAGGAGCCTCTTGTCCAAAGATGAACAACTAACTAGAGCATCAAAAAACCTCTCATTTGTCTTCTGGAGGTTGCTAAGGCACTAACTCATTACTCTGGAAATTGATAAAGGTGGAAAACCCCCCACAGATATTTATCCTATTTTTCCCGTATAAACCAGTAATTAAATGATCTA
>NW_012150219.1:662693-663913 GCF_000956105.1 Propithecus coquereli | reverse complement strand
AAAAAATAAATAAAACAAGAGATTAAGTGGCATACAATAAGTAAAAACCCACTTACTTGATTCCTAAAAATCATAATATATTTGATACCATCAGCTTTAAGGACAGGAAATTCATTCACTATTAAAAAACAAAAAGTCATAGTTACTTACAGGGTAAGGACTATTACTCCAAATTAATGATATTATCAGAGTTTTAAAAAATGATAACCAAAATGTCAAGTAATGGAAGCCTAGTTAATTATGCAATGATATACTATGTAGCTATTCATTCCAGCAGGATCATAAATAATTTTATTTTTTCCCTTGTCTTTAAGTTTCATGATAAATGAACATGTATTACTCAAATAACTGAATAAAAATGATTTGGATCATGTAGCAATGATCACATCATCTACACTTCTAGAAGTGAAGCTGTTCTAAATTAAAAACATGTCTCTCTATGCTTTTAATTACTCTAGTGGAGGGCAAATAAATTAGTGAAAGGGACAGAACACTGGCTAACTGTTAATTCTTGAAGCTGGATGATGGTCACATGGAAGCGCATTGCAATATTCTCTATACCTCTGGGTGTATATAAATTTCCAATACAAAAAGTTTCTTTTAAAAAAGGGAATATATCGGAACTAGATCAACATGCTCACAAAACATCGGAAACTATCCTTAATATTTATCAGTTTCAAGTACTTGGAAATGTTCAATTTTTAAGAACTAATTTTTTAAATAGGAAAGAAAAGGAAGCCAAAGTATAATTCCTATTCATACGCTAGGATAACAAAGCTGAGTTACAGTTCAGTTTTACTCATATTTTCCTTTTAAACAAGCAATATTTTCTTTATCAAAGCTAACTTCACATAGACAAGATCTGGGGAAACCATTTGAGATTTTATTAAATAAAAGAAACAACTGTAACAAGGATAGGAACCAGTTTTTTGAGTATCATGGTGATGTAGAGTCCTTAGTATGACTTGACACATTACTTATTTCATAGTATAACAATGTAAATAAAAATTACAGTCATAGTGTCATAAGTTGAATAAAAGAAAAAATTTCACAACTCACCATTAGCTGATTTTAAATCAGGCAGGATGTGATTCACAAAGAACTCAGTCAGGTTGACAAGTTCATTTGCTTGTGTAATTCCATGCTGAAAAGCAAATTTGTAACAGTAAATTAAATAACACAAAATACCTGTATGTATCTATCACATTAGAAATTTAAAC
>NW_012150219.1:659478-661258 GCF_000956105.1 Propithecus coquereli | reverse complement strand
TATTAGGTAATTCACACAGCTGTGAGACAGGTTCATTTGTTCTATATGACAATGTCGCCAGAACTGGATTTCTCCTCCGGCTTTCAAAAGTAAGTGTTTGGAACCAATCTTGGAATGCTAACTTTTTATTTTGCCAGAAAAGAACATTAAAAAAAGCAAACAACCTAACTATAATGACCATTATTTCAAAAAAGTCATTTCAACAACAAAACACCTAGGGAAGACAGTAACAGAATAAAGATCTTTTAAATTTATTTTGATGAAAGTACAAAAGGAAATAAAACCTTGCCCTTAACATTGTCCTTAACCACCTCATTTTGTTCCAGACATAATTTGAGAAACACTGAACTAACAATTGCTTTGATACAAAACACAATCCCTTCACCTTCACTACTTGCTATTCATAACAGTAAGAAGAGAGACATTTTATATATAAATACAGACACTTAGGGCAATTTTAACCTTTTTATTATTATTATTTTTTTTTATTAGCCTATATCATGCTTTAGTATTTTAACCTTAAGCAAACCTAAAAGTGGGCTTCAATCCTGTATTTAAAAGTTATCACTTCTACTCTCAAGTCAACTGTTTAAAAACAGCTATTTGCCTTGGTGAAATACTAAATCAAACAAAACTAAATTCCTTCTCTAAATTGAGATGCTGGATAGTTTTATTTTCTTCTCAATATAACAGGATTTAAAAAATCTTTTTTAGTATTTCTATGAGAAAACCCCCCAACACACAACTAAGCTCATTACAGCAACACTCATATCACAGATGCCACATTTTCTGTCTTGGTTTAGAAAACAGGCAATAAATGACCCACGAATTTGGTAATAAAGAATTAGATTAACTACATTTTAAAAAAGCAACAGAATTATATGCATCTAATTTCTAAAAAATATAAAAAAGCAACAGAAGACATTAAATTTATACTAATATACTTTTCAGAAACTGAGTTTTTACTCCCTTGAAAAAGCTTTACACTTTGCCATAATTACCTCTAAATTCCATGTTAGGCACAATAACCTTTTCACAGATACTTGTCAGCGTGTTCTGGTCCTCAAACAGATTCTTATAATGAGGTCTCTCACAAACTGAAGCCAGAAATTGAATTGCATTACTTACCAACTGGAACAAAACACAAAAACAGTAAGATTTTTAAAAGCAAAAACTGAGCAGTTTATTTCTTGGGGGAGATGGAGAATGTCTTTTAATTATTTGTCTCTACCATCTTACCAAATCATATTTAACTTCTTGACCTGTTGTAACTAGTAAATTCCAGATGGCTGTGACAAAACGAGGCAGGTACCGTTGAAATTCTTCATCATACTTCTGTGCATAGAGTGCAGCATTATCACAAATCTGGGATTTTAAGAGCTCCAATAAGCCTGCTTCCTCTTCATCCTTACATAAAAGAAAAGAGAAAACTCAAACATACAACTCTAGTGCTACCATCAATCAGGGGAGTAGCTGAATTCCTGAATTAGACTCTTTAAAATTTAAATTCAGGCCGGGCGTGGTGGTTCACGCCTGTTATCCTAGCACTCTGGGAGGCTGAGGCGGGTGGATCGCTCAAGGTCAGGAGTTTGAGACCAGCCTGAGCAAGAGTGAAACCCCGTCTCTACTAAAAATAGAAACTTAGCTGGACAATTAAAAAACATATATATAAAAAATTAGCCAGGCATGGTGGCACATGCCTGTACTCCCAGCTACTCAGGAGGCTGAGGCAGGAGGATCGCTTGAGCCCAGGAGTTTGAGGTTGCTGTGAGCTACCCTG
>NW_012150219.1:645826-658519 GCF_000956105.1 Propithecus coquereli | reverse complement strand
TCTGAGACAAAAATCTGTCATACAACCATATTAATGATTCTCTTTCTGTACCCCACTTGCAAAATTTGATTTGAATCACCAATTCTAATTTTTATTTTACCTGGTGTTGAAGTATTCTTAATAGTTTACGGTTTTTGTTTCTTGGGAAAGATCGTAAATATATTAATAAAGGAGCAAATGAGTAGCACAGAATAAGCATTGTATGTTTAAAAGAACATATTATAAAGTCAGACCAGAAACTTTTACGTATTATAAACATATGTTACCATTTTCCCTCTTTTCCAAGCTGTGGATGACCTTTAAAGAAGAGGCTACCACTACAGAGGTTTAAGTTTTGTTAGTATCTTCAATGACAATTTTATTTCATAAAATAGTCACAATGTAAACACTTTAAAGCCTTAATGTAATTAAATCACTTTATCTGTATAGTGTGACATAAGTGGGGCCCTCAATATGAGTAATTCTGTTTTGTACACAGTAACCAAATTATTGAACATCAAAAACATAACTAAATATTACTTACATTCTTGGAATTTTATCTATTAGCAATGCAAGAGTAAATAGGTTTTCAGAGGGTACCCAAAAAAGTCTTAATGAAAGAAAAAGGCTACTCTGGCAACATTTTAAATACTTACATCAGTTTGTAGAAGCTTATTATCCAATGTCAAAAGTGTATGAAAATTATCCATCCAAGTTTCCATATTATCTTCAAAAAATTCAGGAAGGTCCTAAAGAATAAACACTTTTGACTAAAATAAATAAGTACGCTACTTTAATAAATTTCCCCACAATGCTAAACATTCTGTACATGCCGTATAGGGTTAAGCCCAAACTCAGTGTGAGCATTACCTATTCTGGCAAGAATGCTCTGCTGCAGCTAGGTCTGGCAGTTGAATAAATCATTCAGATTTCTGCCTCGGTTTGTCTGTTTTCACCATAAATGATGTCACCTCTAGTTCTTGTCCCAATCTAAATCTTCCTTCAAGTTCCAGATAAGCCAACATGAAGCCTTTCCTTACAAAGCTCAGTGCTTACCAATACATTCCCTTTCCAACTACTGCATTTATTATAAGATGACCACCAGCCCAGAATCAAACTTATTGTCTTACAAAGGTACTGATTTCCTATGGCAGAGTACTGCCTTCTTAATGAGGAACAAACCCCCGTCCTTCCCCCCAAGGGTAAAGATTATGCTTCCTTTCTCTGGTCTCCTTGTTATGCATGACAAGTAATCAAGAGCTTCATTTTACCTGACTTCTCAGAAGTAGAATTCAAAAGAAGGTATAAGCAAAAACAGTAGTATTCATTTAAGTAAGAATTTCTCAAACTGCTGTCTAGCTGAACACCAATGTGGGACATGTTATTCTGGGTTGTTCATCTCCTCCTACTCTAAACCTAAGAGAACCAATTTCCTTTTGGTAACGCTTTCCCTACCGCCGCGAGTGCAGTCATGTTGTGAAGATAAGAACAGGTCCTGGCTACGAACAATGAAAAGGCGAGTTCCTTCCTGCATCTCACTGTAGCAATCTGTACCAATTAATACCCCTTTCTCAGTCCTGAACTCGGAATCTTTTTTTTTTCTTTTCTAATTTCAGGATATTATGGGGGTACAGATGTTTATGTTACGTATGTTGTCCTTACCCACCTCCACCTGCCCTGAACTTGGAATCTTAAACTAATGATTCGAGAACAGAAGGAATGATTGGAGGCCATTATCTCAGTAGCAATAGGGTGACTAGGCATTCCCTGCTATAACCCTGTGGCTGTGTTTCCTCTGAAATGCCATCAGTTCTTACCCCTTTCAAAGCCTGGTACTTAAGTCTTCTGTCTCCCCCATGCTTCCAATAAAAGTCCTTTTGTATAAGCTAGCTAGGGACCCCTAAACAAAACATGGTTCCCCAATGTTAATATCTACGTAAGTGAACAAAAAAGGAAGACCTCAGAAATCTGGTTTCTCAGTGCCTTCAATAATATAGTGTACAGGTTGACTCTCCAAAATGTGGGGCTTGTCTAATTCACTGGCTACAAGAGAATGCTATTTTTTTTCCCCATGAAACACCCATTAGCATCTCTAGAAACTACTGTAAAATTGAAGCCTGTGGATAAAGTGGATAAAGAATAGGGGGAAGCCAGGCGTGGTGGTTCACGCCTATAGTCCCAGCTACTTTGGGAGGCTGAGGTGGAAGGATCACTTGAGCCCAGGAGTTCAAGACCAGCCTGGGCAACATAATGAGACTCCATCTTAATATTTAAAAAAAGAATTGGGGGGGTGGGGAGGAGCAGGGATCTCAGAAAAAACTTTTCTTTCAGAAAAACAAATGCTGGCAAAGAAGTCTTTATCAAGTAGAAAACTATGTTTAACATCAAAGAATAAGAATCAAAAGCAAGAGATCAAATGAAACTTACCTGAAAGTTTAAACTATAGAACAATTTTGAGATCAGAATTAGGGAAGAAAAAAGAATCCTCAGGGCAGAGGCATCATTTGCATGGGTGCTGCAGAGTTCAATGGTGGCCTTGGAAAAGAATTTAGCAACATGGTTTTAGTGTATTGTAAACCTAGTATGCTGATCTTAGGGAAATAGCCTTGTGCTATGCTGAACCTATTTATATTTCTTCTCCAAAATTTGGTTTCTAAATAGTAGTATATAGTCATTTAAGAGACTCTGAAAAATAAGTTAAAGTATATTTTTTAAACTGTCCAAAATAGCACTACTAAAGTCTAATGTTAATATTCTAAATTATTCTATCTTTCCGGTCATCTGTGCATATATACAAATATATTACCCCAAACCGTCTTTACTGCTCCAATTAAATAATTCCTTTGTCACTTGGCATTTAGGTTGTTTCCAATTGTTCATTATTCTAACTGCAACAAACAGGTTTATTTATAAAACTTTGTGCACACCTCTAATCTTCAAGAGTCTGAAATTTTAGACATATATTACCACGGCGGCACAGTGCTATGAGCACAGGTTTTGGAAGCCAAAAAGACTTGTACACAACCTAAGCTCTATTACTCGTAAGGAGCAATACACTGAGGAAGTTATTGTACTCTGAGCCCCAAATTCCTTATTTTAATATGAGAATAATGCTTACCTTGAATAGAAAGTATAATCAAATGAGAAAAAATATATAAGAGGTCTTAGTACTTTGTACCTACCTACTACATAAAAAAGACACTCAACGAATGTTACTTCCTTTATCCTGGAGTTAGGATAATATTAATATTAAGGTTTTCTTAATGCCAAACTACAGTTTAAAAGCCAGTACCATTTATAATACAATAAACAGGACACTAGAGTATTCATTTCAATGTGCTCAGCTAAGACTTTAAACATCATTAGAAAGAAAGAAAATCTTTGCCAACCCAATAGGTGGAAAAAGTGATCTCATTTTCTCCAATTTTATTTTTTAAAATAAAAATGTACCATCAGTAAGATACCCTAACTATGAAAAACCCTGTGTACGCTCTTCATTTTATTACTAATATGACACAACCTTCCCTTAAATAAGAAATAAATAGCTTTTTTGGAGTCAGCAAAACTAGGTTTGAAGCCTGGCCCTCTCTTTCTTATTAGCTGTGTGAAAATGAACCCTCTTTTCTTATCTAGAAAAAAGGGTTAACAGTACATTTCTTACGATCTTACAGGATTCTCACAAAGACCAAGAACATGTTAAGAAAAGCCGCCTGTACATTGTAAAATGATGTACAAATATATAAACTAAACTCCACAGTCAAATTAAAATGTGCATTGGATCTCTCTGAAACTCAGGAATTTCAGAAAAAAAACATGGCTTTTTTTAGATACAATACTCAAATACTTGGGTGAAATGATATGATGCTTTGTTTTTAAATATTTCTAAGTAGGGGAGCAGATTGAAAAAAAACACAAAATGTTGGTAATTGTTAAACTTATATAATAATAGAGTTCATTATAACACTTTTACGACATAGGTTTGAAACTTTTCAAAAGAAATATTGCTCTACACATTACCTATCAAATAAGCTTTCAAAGTATTCTCTTAAAATTTACATGAATATTTAAGCAATTTACAATTAAAAAATATCACCAAGATGTTATTCCATACCTTAAATAGATTAGTCAAAGGCAAAGCAAAGGCATCCAGAACAAGTTTAATTTCAGTCCATAACTCGTTTGACTTAAATTCATGACGATATCTAAAAAATTAAGGTACAATAGATAAATTTACAAGTTTTTATTTATTCGTTTTAGGTCTTAAAGGGTCTGTTCTGATAGACATCTACGACTAGATGGCTTTCTGAAATTCAAAGGGAATTCGTGGTTTTCTTTTTAAAGGCATCAAACACTTTATGAAGACCAGGTATTTCACAGGTGAGGGGAATATGAAATAAACATTCTACTTGAGAACAACCATAATTAATTAAGGTTTACACTCTTATCCTAGGCTGATACTATTCAAAGAGTGACAACAGGCACAAAGGTAACTTGATACAATCAAATTAAATTAAGAAAAGTAGTTTCAAAATATGAGTATGTACACCAGTACCTTTTAAATAATGAATGTGCTGTACGCAGGACTCCATTAATAACATGGAAATCTCCACTCTGAAAGCGATTCACCATTTCTGTCAACAAGTCAGGCCATTTCTGAGGGAAATCTTCTCTTCCAATAATGCTAATGGCATCACTTAGCTGGGGGAGGAAAGGATTCATTAGATGAGAGCCTTACAAAGGAACCTACCTAAAAAGCAGGGCTACATTACCTGCTTCTGAATTTGCTCTGGGCTGCTGAGCATCAAGTGCACTATGTTGGCTTTAATGGCTACTCGATCAGCTTCACAAATTTTGTTTGGTTCATCTTCAACCTAAAAGCAAAATATCAATGAGCAAGTAATATAAAATCCATATTCATGTCCACATGGTTTTAGATAAAACAGAACTATTTTTTATTCTCTGGTTTTCTAAGAAAACTGCAGAGAAGGTGGAACCTTCCCACAGTTTCACAGATCATCTGTTAAAGGGTCACAGATTCTGTTAACAATCTGATGAAAGCGTGAACTCTTTCCCCAGAAAAATGTGCATTCCCTCACAAATGCAAAAATTTCACATACAAATTAATAAGCTCTCACTTCCTGATGCCAATAAGAATTTCAGTTCTACATGTAAACTAATCAGAGCACATGGTCAAAATCTTTTTTTTTTTTTTTTTTTTAAAACAGAGACAGGGTCTCAACTCTGTCACCTAGGCTGGAGTGCAGTGTGATTAAAATCTTTATAGATGGATGGACGCGGTGGCTCACGCCTGTAATCCTAGCACTCTGGGAAGCTGAGGTGGGAGGATCACTTGAGCTCACGAGTTTGAGACCAGCTTGAGCAAGAGAGAGACCCCATCTCTACTAAAAATAGAAAAATTAGGAGGGCATGGTGGCACATGCCTGTAGTCCTAGCTACTCGGGAGGCTGAGGCAGGAGGCTCACTTGAGCCCAGGAGTCTGAGGTTGTAGTGAGCTAGGCTGATGCCACAGCACTCTACTCAGGGCAATAGAGTGAGACTCTGTCTCAAAAAAAACCAAACAAAAAAACCACGATGGTGTTAATACATCAGATCCACTCTTCCATCTACTGCAAGACCTTGCTCCATTAATTATTCCCTCTTATGTCTGTATCCTAGAGATTCTATCTTGGAAAACAAAAACAAATCTTTACAGATGTATGCTACTTAATCCATATTCATCTTAAAAAGCTTCAATATAACTCTCACCTTGAAACTAAGGACTATTTAAGGAAAACTTCTTAATCATTACAAACCTGGAATACATCACCCAAAGAGGTTCTGGAAATCTCACTAGTTTTATAAATCAAACTAGAGGGAGAGGGCTAGCCTACAAGTAGAGGGACAAACTTTTAGACATTGTTTCTAAGATTTACCAAGTCATTTGTTCACCACATGTGGTAACATTTGACTAATTATACAAGGTTAAAAATAATACTTACTGTTTTATACTTTCATGAAATGAGGAAAAAAAGCAAGACTCTATAAATAAAAGACTTTGTAGACTTTGTTGACTTTGTAGAAAAACTGACCATTTCTGTCAACCTTAATACTTTGTGCAAAATCATCACTACTATGACTATAAAGCAATTCTCATTTTTTCTTTATCATGAGCCAGGGCTCCTCAGCCTTAGCATTATTGACATTTTGAATCATATAATTCTTTGCTGTGGGAAGCTATCTTGTGCGCTGTAGGATGTTTAGCAGCCACCTCTAGCCTCTACCCACTAGATGCCAATAGCAACCTCTGCAGCTTATGATGTCTCCAAATATTGCCAAATGTCCCCTGGTGGGTAAAACTGCCCCTAGTTGAGAACCATTGTCCTAAGCTAAGGTAGGGAAAATGCCTGTTTCTCAATTTTTAATTTTCTTAGCCATTAAACTTATAGTACAATAGGATTTATCTTGAATTAGATTATATTTCCATATCACATAAGACATAGGGCAAAATTTCTTATCAGAAATTTCAGGGCCAGGTCCAGTGGCTCACATCTGTAGCCCCTAGTTACTCTGGGAGGCTGAGGCAGAAAGATCGCTTGAGCCCAGGAATTTAAGGTTGTAGTGGGCTATGATGACATCACTGCACTTTGGCCAGGATGAGAGTGTGACTCTGTCTCGGAAAAAACAAAACAAAAAACCCTCAAATCTAAATTACCTTGCATTCTACAAATTTTGTATATATGTGATTTTTTTCAGCTTTAATTTTCTAAGTCCACTCCACAAGAGAAATTACTTCAATTATATTCATTTAGACTGTTTTCCTACACAACGTCTCTTCACTAAGCAGTGAGCTACAGTTAAATTGCAATCATAACGGAGACTGAAACCAAGTCACACACCCTCTAGCTGTCCAAGTTATAAAGTTGAAGAAATTTATATAAATCCAAATGAAATCACAGATGCTTTGGAAAAGGGTCTTGTTTAATTTTATCTTTAATCTGTATTTGAATCTTTTAAGAGCACTGTTCATATAAATCTTATAAACATACAGAGCATTAAATTATATATTCACAAATTACTTACAATTCTCCAGTTCCGTTTAATATAGTTTTTGAACGTTACTGAAGCACACACTTTGATAACATTATCCTGGGACTTCTCCAGTAATGTTAAAAGCAGCAGTGGGTAATTCTGATTTCCTTCTACAGATTCAAGAAATTTCTCAGCTGTAAAAGAATTTTCATGTTAGAAAATTTATTAAAATCAAGATCTTTACACATTATGTATATATTAACATGAACTCTGTATATCTTTAATTGAAAGATCAAAAAATTGAAAGATTAGGGTATTTCCCTTTAGGGCCTTACTTTTCTCATCTATTAAATAGATTATATACAATGTTACATTAAATTTACATAAGGCTTCAGTTTTCAAATCACCTTACCATCTATTAACTCACCTGATTCTCACAAACCTATCAAATGGCCTGATTGAATGACTACCCCATCTAAAGGACAAGTTGCTTCCCCGAGAGATTGACTTCAGGGCCAAAGTTCTATACCCTTGTCTTTTTTCAGAAAAGATTATTATTAGTACTGTTAATAGTAATATTCCTTTTATAGGATGATCAAGATCAAATGAATTAATTTATGCTAATATATATTATTAACCATATGGGTCCCATTCTTTACTGACATATATTATTTCATTAAGTTGTCACTATTACCCGGAAAGGTAGGTAGCATTATTCTCATTTTAAAGTCAAGGCCACTGAGGTTAAACAACTTTGTGGAAGATCACACAGCTGGAAGCTTTCATCACTGAAAAATTTTTAGCTCAGTCCTTTTTCTACCTTACCAGCTCTAAGATTTCTTCTCAAACTAAAAATTTCTGAATACCAGCAATGAATTTATACAAAAGTTTTACCAACATATTTTCAGTCCATATTACATTTTGGGATAAATTTTCTAGGTCTACTGATCCCATGGTGGTGGTGGTGGTATAGTATTTCTTTTTTTTTTTTTTTGAGACAGAGTCTCACTCTTTTGCCCGGGCTAGAGTGAGTGCCGTGGTGTCAGCCTAGCTCACAGCAACCTCAAACTCCTGGGCTCAAGCGATCCTCCTGCCTCAGCCTCCCGAGTAGCTGGGACTACAGGCATGTGCCACCATGCCCAGCTAATTTTTTTTTTTCTATATATTTTTAGTTGTCCGATTAATTTCTTTCTAATTTTAGTAGAGGCGGGGTCTTGCTCTTGCTCAGGCTGGTTTTGAACTCCTGAGCTCAAACAATCCGCCCGCCTCAGCCTCCCAGAGAGCTAGGATTACAGGCGTGAGCCACTGCGCCTGGCCTAGTATTTCTTTTAATGTTTCCTATCTTAAGCTTCAAAAGGCAACACTCATGCAAAGATTCCAGTATTTTTTGAAAAGGTATTTAATAATGTCATTTAACACCTTCCCTCTTTCTGGATTGAGTTCCGAGAGTTTAACTATTAAATAACATTTTCAAATCCTCCCTGCTTTGTGTTTACATGTCTTTCTTAAAGGATGAGGACTGTTGCACTGAAAATGTTTTTCGGGAGGGGACATACTATGGTTTCGTATGAGTACAGAAACCTCTGGTTGTTTCCTCCTAGTTAGTGGTCAGCATTTCATCCAGGGGTGTATCCATGATTTGGGGAAAAGCCCATATAAACTGCCAGATCTCTTTCCTAAACTGAAGTCAATATCCAGAAAAATGATCTGGAGACTAATTAAGTCTATTCTTTTCTGTGTTCATTTCCTTCAACTTACAGAATATCTATATTGACATGTTTCTGTATACTCAGAGCCTCAAAAGGACTTCTGGGCCAGGCAGTGGCTCATGTCTGTAATCCCAGCACCTTGGGAGGCTGAGGCAGGAAGATCACTTAACCCAGCAGTTAAGAGACCAGCCTGGGCAATATAGCAAGATCCTGTCTCTACAAAAATTTCCAAAAAAAAAAAAAGGTCTTCCAGTTCATCCATACCACTGTCCCATCTCAATAATCAAGGGAGCATAGTCACATCTGTAAGCTGGGATCCAATACACATTTCCATCTCCTTAAAGACACTGAGTCAGTCTAGTGCCAATCCTTGAGAAATGTTATGTTCATAACTCCTCCCAGAGACACCAATTTATTTCTATACTCTGCCCTGGATTCATAAAGCCAACAGAACCATCACCTTACAAAGACACATCATTAAAAATAATTTTTAAACAGACCATGCTGGCAAAAGCTTTCAGGGAAAGTCTAAGAAGATTAGAGCCATTAACTTCCCTTTATCCAGGAACACGTCATGGGAGCACTAATGAGAAAACCAATTTTGCCTCTCAGAAATCACAAAGACTTTCCTAGAATAGGATGGTTTCACTAACATGTTTATGATTCTATTTATTATATATAATGTATAATTTAACACGCATACACACTCACTTGTGCCTTCGTGGAACCCTTCCAAAATCCTCTATATGAGCATGCACATAAGTTCTGAAGCAGCAGTTTAAGAGCATTTCTGGTTAATATGGCTTACATCAAGGATCAACTGACTGCTCACAAGACATATCTGGCCCCCAGAAGCAGTTTGTTTGGTTTGTACTGTTTCGAAATTTTCTGTAGTTGCTATCATTTAAAAATGAGGGTGCTTCATATAAATATCCTTACTTTTCAAGCAAAGTTGATCTTGCAAAACTGGTTTGGATCCCCAAAGTTAGCTAGTTCCAAACAATATTTGCCCCTTAGCCAGGGCATGTATTCACCTGACAGTACCAGTTCCTGCTTGGCCTGCCTCACTTACCTTTACATCTGACTCCTGTGAGCATCAGAGTTCAAAATACTAAGCTTATACTAAGTTTCTAATGGAAACTGGTCAAATTCAGAAAGGAAAGAAAGGAACTCTAGGTCTTAAAATATTAATTAAATCAAACCCAACAGGGAGATTAAGAGACAGTATCTGATTACTTGTTTTTATTCGCTTAATCACTTTTTAGGCAATTATTTTCATCCCTAAGCCCTAATTATTATATCTCTAAAGTAGGCAGATTTTAAGTGGGGATTTTCAGAAAGGTCAAGAGACAAAGCATTCTAAACATGCTCCTACTTTTTTTCCCCTACCAACCCACAGGCCTTGTATCCCTACTTTTTATCCCTATAATCCCAGAAGTACTAAATAAAAGCCATTTTACTCAAAAAAACCACACCATGTTACATAGCAGCTTTAAGCAGCCAACCATACACTATAAACTATGCCTGAGAATCTAAGTATAAATCTTTTCTTTTTTTTTTAACTTTACAAACAAGCAGACTCCCACAAAGCCTTCTCTCATCTGTCCTTTAAGAATTAATCAACCAGAAAACATATATTCTCTTTACCTGGACGTCTGATGGCAGGATCAGGATCAAGTGTTTTCTTTAAATATTCTGTTAGTGTTTGTAAATTTGCATCACTGAGCTCCATTGCTATAGAATCTAAAATAAAAAATAAGGTTTGGGTAATTGGTCACTTGGGGACACAGTAATTTATATTAAAAAATCCTTTTACCAGCCTGAGCAACATAGTGAGACCCCATCTCTACAAAAAAATAAAAAAATTGGCTGGGCACAGTGGTGCAGGCCTGTAGTCCCAGCTAGTTGGGAGACTGAGGCAGAAGGATCACTTGAGCCCAGGAGTTTGAGGTTGTAGTGAGCTATGATGATGCCACTGCCTTCATGTCTGGGCAACAGAGTAAGAACCCGTCTCAAAACAAACAAACAAAAAACAAACCCAACTTTTTGTAAGTCTTTCCCCTCTGTGAAAATCATTCATTTGTTATGTTTTCAATATGGGCTATAAGCCTGACTCTTAGCTGAGAGAGTTCAGAAGATGGTTTCTTTTTTTTTGAAACAATGGTGAAATAATTTTGAGCTAAGGGATCAGAAAAACATCCCAAAATTTCAAAAAGATAGGCACAGAAAAACAAAGCTGAAGAACTGCTCAAAGTCACCAATAAGTTTATCTGATTTAAGGCTATGAGAAAAAGCTAATAAAGGCTGAGACAATCACAAGTGGAACTTTAAAAAATAAAAGTTCCACAGTGAGAATTAAAATGTTAAACAGTAAATAAAGATCCCATAAAAAATTCTAAGATTAAAGAAATCAGAATAAATTCCTTTGTGTACAACATGTAATCAATCACAAATACTACAAACTACAAGCTGAGAATTTGCATCTAGGGAGATAGTTCTGGAGTTCAGAAGATGACAGCTGTGATTATAATTGAAAGTTTTCTTATTTAAAGCTTAAACAAAACTAACTCAGAATTTGCTTATGACTTACCAAAAAAATTTACATCTAACAAATTAAATAAATAAAATAAATAAATTAAATAAATGGCCTATGTAGATATAACTAGTTACACGGGCTAAGAAATACACAGCTGAAGAAACTTATCGTACAACGTGGTGACTGTAATTACTAACAATGTATTGTTTACTTGAAAATTGCTGAGTAGATTTTAACTGTTTTCACGACAAAAAAAAGTATGTTGGGTTATATATGTTAATTAGCCTGATTTTACCATTCTACATATTTCAAAACATGTTGTACACCGTAAGTGAAAGGTGGTCTTACTAATAACCTATCTAACAGAGGAAAATAAACTATCAAACAGAAAGAGAAATAAATTCACAACACGACTACCTTTTGTTCAATTAAAACGTGTGGCCTAACTTGTCATCTGAGTTCTTTCTCAGCCTCGAAAAACTTCCTGAGCGGATAGCAGAAGTGCAAGCTTCCCCTGATTCCTCAAGAAGAGACAGTACCAGGTGTCTCCTGCTATCAAGAAAAAACTAATTTCTGCTATCAATCCCCTACGTAAGAAACAGAAAAAGCCAACACAGCAGCTCTGCACTCGCTTTTGTTATCAGTCCCCTGCAACAGAGGAAAAACAAACAAACAAAAATAACAAATTTCTACCCTTTAAAAGAACCAAGCAACTTTCCTCACTGCCTAACATTTCTTTCCTCTCTGTGTGTCGTGGCCTCTCTCTCTCCCTCTTTCTTTCTTAGGAAAATAAATAAACTTTTAGTTTTGTATATCCTATTCACTGAGAATTCTTTCTCCCCACTGCACATGGACTTCACACCCTAACAGTTAAGTATATACACTTTTGTCAGTCAGAAAAAAATACACAAAAATAGCACATACAGATTACAAGCGTTAAATGTGCAGTACTGTCAACAGACCAATAATCTTGGGAATGTTATCAATGGAGCTTTATGGTCTCCAAGTTGTTGGTTAGTTGATAAGTGCAAAACGAGAGAACTTTTGGGGGTGACAGAGTGTTCTGAAATTAGACTGTGGTGATGGATGCACAACTATATAAATCTACTAAAATTCATGAAACAGTACACTTAAAATGAATGAATCTTATGGTATGTAAATTATACTTTAATAAAACTATTTTAAAAACTCCACTTCTGCTTAAATCCCATCGGGCAGTTTTTAGACAAACAGCTACATGTAGCTGGGAAAATGTAGCCTCTTCTGGGAAACCAAGCAAATTAACCTGAGGCTTCTTTTATAAAGAATAAAAAAGCTAAGTGCAGGCCGGACGCGGTGGCTCACGCCTGTAATCCTAGCACTCTGGGAGGCCGAGGCAGGTGGATCGTTCAAGGTCAGGAGTGCGAGACCAGCCTGAGCAAGAGCGAGACCCCGTCTCTA
>NW_012150219.1:614812-645101 GCF_000956105.1 Propithecus coquereli | reverse complement strand
AGCATTCAGAAAGATGCTGTTTATAACTTGGTAAAGGAGGACTGAATAGCACATAGAGGTATTTAGCATTCACACGCACGGCGTAACTGCTGTGTACCATGCGAGGAGGACAAAAAATAATTTCAGAGCTTACCTAACAACCTAGTGGACAATAGACTTGCTTCAATGAATAAAAATCAGCAAATAAAGATAATAGGCATGTTATTTGCCAAAGAAAGGATTTTTTCCTCAAGGATTTAAATACCACTTATTTAATCAGCATATTAGAGAGCCTTCAAAATATGAAGAATAGCACAAACACGTGATGTAATTTAATTTTTGATCCTTCTTCAGATTAATAACACTGGAAAATCTGAATGTATGACACTTTACTGTATTTTATTGGCTAATTTTCTTTTTTATAAGTTTGTGGTGAACTCGTTTGGCAGGAAAATTTGGCCTTAACTGCTGGAGGCTATAGTTTTTATTTATGTCAGTATGTAAATTTGTTTCACTAAAGAAATATTAATATGTTCACTTGCAGGGTACTACCCCAGGCCGCACTGGGCATATTGAGTAATCCGTGGTATGTACATCTGAAAAAAACTCTGAATTCTGAAGGACATTTGTCCCCTGGAATAGAAGTGACAAATGAATTACACAAACAGCACCTTGACTGCTAAGAGGTTAAGAAGGGAGTCACTGGGGTATGTGGCCATCCAAGATTTTCCAGACACTGTGACTCGAGCTGAACCTTGAAGAATATGCAGATTTGGATAGGCAAAGTAGGATGAGGACCCACCTCACAAAGGAAACAGGGTGAACACAGTAACAGACGGGAAGAGGAGAATAGGACCAGGAGACTAAGAGCAGATCTCGTAGGTCCCTCAATACTTGGCTGAAGAGTTTCATGATCTAATGTACAACAGGAAGCCACTGAAGGTTTTTTGAAGTGGGTAAAAATTGAATGAGGGTGGAGTTTAGGAGCTTTGGGCTGCTAATGGTTTGCAAAATGGAGTTGAAGAAGAGAACAGAATTGTTAGGACACTTTTTCTTAAATGGGGAAGGGGTCACACATATGAACCAGCCACACAATGCTAGATGTTTTATATACTTCATATTATTTATTTCATACACCACTTTACATACAAGGAAGGGGATTCTGAGAGGTCAACTATTAATAACTTGCCCCAAGTCACACATAAGTAATAAATAAATAAAGATCAGATTCAAATAGCACTACCCTCTATTACTCATGGCTGCCCTTAGGTGGAAATAATGATGGAGGACTGAACTAGAGTGGAAGCACTCAGAACACGACAGAAAGACTGATGTGAAAAGAGGGCAGCCAGAGGAGAGCTAAGGAGAGGAAGTGTCCAAGAAGACTCTGAGATTTTGAACAATAACAATCCAAAGACTGGGGGAATGGGGAAACTCTTATCCCAATACTTAAAAAAAACAAAACCAGAAAGATAGAAAATGGCTATATCTAATGCTGTGCTTATGCAGGGTACTTCTCAACAGCCAGAAACCACGACCTGTATTCTCCTTACTGAATCCCTTTCTCTTAATTAGAAAACACGTTTATCACAAGGTAAGCGAACACTCTTGATTGATTCAGTAGACTCCACCACCTATCTATTCACCCCCTCTGATCCAGGGCATCCCACTCCGCGCGTGAACATCAAGTCCCACTCAACCATACGTATAATCTATTGAGAGGCTACCCTTTGTTTCTTTTTTTATGTCCAAAGTTTGGAAAAAGCTGTATTATATCCTGACCCACTTTGGAGATTCAAAATATGAAGCACTTTAAAGGCTTCAGGAACTCACGGAGTAAGTTATCAGTTTACATCGTTTAATCCAGTGTTTCCCCTGTTACTTGGAAAGCAGTGATTGAGTTAACTCATGTTTCCATTCTATTTTTCTGTGTTGAAATGCTGAATCTGTTATGAAATCATGAAAGTTTGCTGTTGCCAAGCAAAATCATTTACACCAGCGTATCTGAGCTAAAAAAATTGGCCCTTCTTTGCCACATGTAAATTTATTCTACATTTGGAGATTCATGCAAAACAGCATGTTAGAAATTGGGTGGTGGGGGTGTGTGTTTTACAGAGATTAATTGGATCTATTTTGTGGAGTTCTTTTTTTTAGAGAAAGGGTCTCATTATGTTGCCCAGGCTAGAGTGCAGTGGCATCATCACAGTTCACTGCAACCTCAAACTCCTGGGCTCAAGAGATCCTCCTGCTTTAGCCTCCTGATTAGCTCAGACTACAGGTGCAAGCCTCCATGCCTGGCTTATTTTGCGGAGTTTTTTAATATACTTCTCAATAAATCTGCATTTCACTAACTTTCTTATGTTTTTCTAGCACGTGTATATTTCTCAACCAAAATTCCTTAGACCCTCCATAATTACTTATATTAAAAATCCAAACTCTGTACCACCGCCAAGAGTCTATTCAGTCTGGCACCTGTCAACCTCGTCTTCTACCTCCTCTTCCTGGCTCTTGCTACGTCGCAAAAGCCTTCTCTCTGGCCGGGCGCGGTGGCTCACGCCTGTAATCCTAGCTCTCTGGGAGGCTGAGGCGGGCGGATTGTTTGAGCTCAGGAGTTCGAGACCAGCCTGAGCAAGAGCGAGACCCCGCCTCTACTAAAATTAGAAAGAAATTAATCGGCCAACTAAAAATATATATAGAAAAAATTAGCCGGGCATGGTGGCGCATGCCTGTAGTCCCAGCTACTCGGGAGGCTGAGGCAGAAGGATCACTTGAGCCCAGGAGTTTGAGGTTGCTGTGAGCTAGGCTGACGCCACGGCACTCACTCTAGCCCAGGCAAAAAGAGTGAGACTCTGTTTCAAAAAAAAAAAAAAGCCTTCTCTCTGTTCCTTGAACCAGCGTTGACAGTTTTCCCTAACTGTAATAATACTTTTCCTCTCACTTGTTAGTGGGTACCATTCAGCTTTCAGCCTGCTGTCAACTCCTCAAAAGGGCCTTCCAAGACTACCATCTACACCAGACCTATTTTTACTGTGTTACCAATTATCCTCACTTGAAGTCATCTTTTACATATTTATTGTCTGTTGCACACGCTAGACTGCAAGCTCCAGAAGGAGCTCTGTCTTTTTGTTTATGTCTGCCCAGGACCTTTGACGTTGCCTGGCACATAGTAGATATTCGGTAAGCATTTGTTGCATGAACTAATGGATGAGACAACATGTCAGCTACCCAGCTAAAACATGAGTTTCCAGTCAAGACTGGAGACTATCCTTTGAGGATGGATTATTAGCAGACCAACATAATATAGGAACTCAGTTACATCTATCAAACAAATGACCAACTTAACTGCCATAATTAATTTCTATTCATTCAAAAATGCTTCAAGAAAGATATGAATTTTGAGATTTGTCTCATATTATTGTTCATACATGCCAGTGCTTATACTTTTGTTTCAGGGCTTTGCACTTACTGTTCCCTCTGCCTGGACAGCTCTACCCCTGAAAAGCTACATGACTCAGTGCACACTTCATTCAGTCTCTTTTCAAATGTCACCTCTTTTCAGGGATGCCTTCCTGGACTAAAAGAGCACTCACCTCAGTCACTCTCCATTCCTTCACTCTACTCTATTTTCCAAGTAAATTTTATCAGGCATATTGATTTCTTATTTACTGTGCTTCTTCCTCTATTAGATCATAAGCTCCATGAGGGCAGGGACTTTGTGTTTTGTTCACTGCTATCTCCCTGGAACCTTACAACAGTGATGAGCACCTACTACATATCTGTTGTACTATTTACAAAAGCTAGATACCCTTGATGGATTTTTCCCACAAAAGCATTATCGTTCTTCATATTTATCCTGGTGAACTGACTGTGACAAACAGAAAGAGGTTGCGACAACTGATTCTAAAACCACACAGTAGAACGAAACCTAAAAAGACAAAGTTCAGGTGCTAGGGCAGGTCTGTTTTTAAGTGAGGGGAATATGCATGCTATATATAATCCCTGAAAGTTAAAACACTACACAGATTCTAGAATCTTAAAATTAGTTAAGGAACTAAGTATTTGTCAACAAATCCTTTTTATATCTCCTTAGTGATAAAGTCTATAAAACCAAATTGTGGCCATGCATAGTGATTCATGCCTGTAATCCTAGCACTTTGGGAGGCTGAGGCAGGAGGATCACTTGAGGCCAGTTTGAGACCAGCCTGGGAAACAGTGAGGAACCCCCCCAATCTCTACAAAAAAAATTTTTAAAAAATAAGCCAGGTTTGATGGCACACACCTGTAGTCCCAGCTACTCCAGAGGCTGAGACAGGGAGGATTGCTTGAGTCCAGGAGTTGTGAGGTTGCAGAAAGCTATGATGATGCCACTGTACTCTATCCCAGGCAAAAGAGTGAGACCTTGTCTCAAAAAAACAAAGAAAACCAAAACAACAACAAATTGTAAGCTTAGTCCTGATTTGAGAAAGTGTAACAAATCTGGGAATTTTAGAGAACTTTCCACAGGCATTCACAGTTATCAGCAAGATCAAGGTCTAATTGTTATCTTGTTTGACCACAGGCGAAGGTGATTTGACACTTTAGATTAGCCATATATAAACATAAAAGTGTTACTGATATAAAAAATACTCAAATTAGAAATGAAAAATTCATTTTATCGCCTTTAAATGAAGAGATGATATTTTCCTTTCTCCATAGAACTACCTTCGGGATAGTTCTCTACCAAAACACAATTAAAAAATAAAAAACATGTACCACAATACATCAATTATAATAGACTTATCTAAATTCCAAGTTCTTGTTAAATAAAATGGCTGGATCTAAGTCTAGCCTCTTCCCACAGGCCCTCAGTTATAGATGAAGATTTTTGGAATAAAAGCTTTGCTTTCAAAGGCCACCTCACAGACAGCTGTAACACCAGCTGATCCAGGATATGTGCCTTTTTCTTAGACATTTCCTCCACATTAGAGAACATTCCTGAGACCTTACATCTCAGGGAAAGAAATCCAATGAATGAAAACTATGTGGCACCCACACATCAAGAACCTACCCCCTGCTAGATACAACCTAGGAAAAGAAACAAAAAAGGAACCTACCCCAACATCTCACACATCAAGAACATACCCCAACACCTCAAACCACCTTCTGCTTTCTAATCACAGCAATACACCACTTAGAATCAAACCCAAACTCCTTTTATTGCCAACGATGTCCTATATGACCTGGTCCCTGGCTAATTCTCCCTTCTTCACACAGCAGTTTAGGAACCTGAATGGTCCTCAAATATTCCAGTATTTCAAGCCTGTTCCTGTCTTTGAGCCTTTGCATTATTTCCTCTGCCTGGAATATTCTGTCCCCTCACCTTTTCATGGCTGGTTTCTGCACAAATGTCACCTCCTCAGAGAAGTCTTCTTTGCCTGTCACATCATTCTGTCACTTGTCACTGTCTGAAATTATCTAATTAATCTAGTTGTGTTCTTGTTGCTTTCACCCACTGGAATACATGCTCCTCAAGGGAAGGAACCTTGTTCATTTTTGTTTCTTCACTGTATTCCTGGAGTGCAACTGGATGCTCAATGTTGTTAAACGAATAAAGAAACAAATTAGTTTCAAAACTAGAGCACTGCTCTCACACCCATCCAATCCTGTATAGAAAATGGTTTCCCTCTATCTCAGACCTCAACTAGCAGAAACCAAAGTAACAAGAAGGTGAGAGAGAATTCCCTTGCATTGATGGCAAGAAGTGAAAGATAAAGTGTTGCCAGCGCAGTGGTTCGTTCATACCTGTAATCTTAGCACTTTGGGAGGCTGAAATAGGAGAATCACTTGAGGCCAGGCATCAGCAACACAGCTAGACCCTGTCTCCATAAAAAATAATTAGCTGGGTGTGGTGGTGCACCCTTGTAGTTCCAGCTACTCAGGAGGCTGAGGCAGGAGGACTCGGTGAGCCCAGGAACTCAAGATTACAGGTTATAGTGAGCTATGATTGGGCCACTGCACTCTAAACTGGGCAACAGAGAGCCAGTCTCTTAAAAAACAAACAAACAAACAAAGGCTAAAGAACCCAAGGCGGAATCCTCTTCTGTGCCTCCAAGCCAGAGTACCTGTGCATCTACCACGAAGCAAGCACATGTGTGTGGCACCCCTGGTGGGCCACCAGGGACACAGAATTCAGGACGGACAAGGTCCTTGCCCTCAAAGAGCTTACATCCTAACGGCTGAGAAAGGCAATAAACAAGTAAACAATAAGTAATTTTATATGCTATGAAGTCAATCAAATTAGCTGATGTTGGTGAAGAGTTGAGGGAAAAACGTCCTTAGCGAGGTTCGGTCAGGGGCGGCATAAGGTGAGGAAAACTTGGAGGTAGCCAGTCTTGCAAGGATCTGATGTTAGTAATTTCCGAGCAAACAAATGAGACTGGAATATTTAAGGAACAAAAAAGGTCAGGAAAGTATAACTAAGGTGTCTAAGGAACAGAAATATGTGTGGACAATGGTCAGCTCAGGTGGAACCTTTGTAAATCACGGTAAATCACTTAACGGTTCCTCAAAGCCACTTTACGAAGTAGATTACATTATTAACCCCATTTTGCAGCTAAGGAAACAGAGGCTCGGAGAGATTAAGCGACCAATCCTAAATTACACTCTTAAGAGTCTGAGCTGGAATGAACCCAGGTGCTCTCGCTCCGAAACACCGTAGCTTAGCGTGTCCTCAGAAACAGGGGAACTCCCACGTTACTGGGCATTTATTATGTCTCAGACGCAGGGACTAGAATTTAACCCTCATAATTCAGCAAAGGGAGATCATGGTGCCCATTTTACAGTCAGGGAGACTGAAGCACAGAGAGATTAGAGAAGTGTGAGTTCAGGAGCCTAACCAGCCTCTGGGGAAACAGGCGATCGCGAGGCAGCGGGCGGCCGCACACAGCCCGCAGCCCTGGCCGGGACAGGCCCCGCTGCCGCACACCCTGCTCACGCTGCGGGCGGCCCCGGGCGCAGAGAACGGACGCGTGGGCGCCACCAATGAGGAGCGGCCGTCCCGAGCGGCGAAGCGGCGGCGCAGCCAATCAGCTCGGCGCTGGAAGGGAAGGGGCGGGTGCTCACGCCGCTCGAGTTAGGCCGCGTCTCTGCCGCCCTCGCCCATCACAGGCCCCGGGGCCGCCGGGCCTGGGCCGGAGACCTAGGACGCCACGGGGTGCGCCAAGCCCGGTCTGCGGAGGCGAAGACCTTGCCTGAGTGCACCGCCCGAGGCACAGGCCCACACTCCGCCCTCTCTCAGAAGCGGGGTCCTCGCTTCCTAGCGCTCGGAAGTGCCGGGAGCGCCTCTATCCCTTCATCAGCGGGACCCCAAAAGCAACCCTGCTAGGCCGTGAACGCCCCGCGCCTCACCTCGTGGGGATACGGGAACGGAGGAGAGACTCCCAGCCGTGGACTGTAGCCGGCACTGCCCGCTCCCGCAGCCGCTCCGCCTCACATTCAAACTCCGGCAAAATGGCGCGGCAGCGAGGCAGCGGCCGGAGCGCATGCGCGACCGGAGCAGAGGCAGGGGGCGGAGCCAGGAACGCCTGGCCCCACCCAGGCTCCAAGGGCCAATCGGAACCCCGCTCTGTTTTTGCGCTGGCGTAAGTGACCATGTCCTTAGGTTCCGACCATTCCCAGCGGCTTCGCAATGCCCATTTTGCTGAGAGGAACGCAGATTCAGCGAGTGGCTGCTGGTCGGTACCTATCTGGATGTCAGGGCTTGGCACGTAGTGGGTCTTAAATATTGAACTAACTGTCCAAAGTCACGCACACGGCGTCTCAGACGGAAGAGAACTTCCCGTTCCTCATGGAGTTTCTGTTTTAGAGGGAGACATGGAATAAACAAATGAGTAAGAATTTCTCATCTTGGTAAGTGCATGAGAAGAGAATATACAACAGGATGATATGGCGAGCAGTAACTTGGAAGGTAAATGGGATGCCCCAGGGAGGCCTCGGAACGGGTGACAGTGGACCTGAATTTTAGCCAGGACACAGCTGAGTGAAAGGTCAGCCTGGCGAGCATTCCAGGAAGTGAGGATGGCACTGGCAAAGGCTCTGAGGCAAGAATGAGCAATGCTGGGGCTTAGCGAAATAGAGGGTGGCAGGAGATGAAGTTAAGCCAGCTGAATATTGCCTTGGAAATCCACTCCCGCCTCCCCCCACACCACCACTTACACACGCGCTTGGGGTTTGCTACAGCTCCTAACAGACTGTGTTGGAAACGAAAGAAAAGCAGGAAACGCTCATTCAAGTAGTTTCCTTTCTTTCCAAACCCTGATAAACAATCTGTCTAATGTGTGGAAAGACATGCCGAAAAGACACCTTATCTATGGTGCGCACAACAAGAGAAAAGTAACTTTACGTTTTATTTGGATTCAGGAGGGTGTGGACATATCTGGTTGTGCTTGGAAAGAACGAGTCTTCTCTTGGCTCAATCTCACTTTTAAGGCCCAACTGAGATGCAAAAGAGTGTTAGTAGCTAAAAATTGAGAAGTATCTGCTGGCTCTTACCTTTTTTTTTAAAGTGGAGGCACTTTTCTTTTAAAATATATGTGCACATGATGTGAAAATCCACACAATACAAAACAGTAAAACACTTGGTCTTTCACTAATTAGGTGAGCTTTAGGTGATATATTATTTATGTCTTCTATTTCCTTACTTAAAGTTTTCTCTATTTTTTTTTTTTTCTTGGAGACAGTCTCCCTTTGTCATCCTGGGTAGAGTGCAGTGCAGTGGCATCATTATAGCTCACAGCAACCTCAAACTCCTTGGCTCAGGCGATCCTCTTGCCTCAACTTCCTGAGTACCTGGGACTACAGGCGTGCCACCATGCCTGGCTAATTTTTCTATTTTTTGTAGAGACGGGGTCTTGGTCTTGCTCAGGCTGGTGTCCGACTCCTGAGCTCAAGCGATCCTCCTGCCTCTGCTTCCCAGAGTGCTAGGATTACAGGCGTGAGCCACCACACCCAGCCTTAAAATTTTGTCTTATGTTCTCTTCAGTCTGCCTTTGGTTTTTATTTTGAAGCTATGTTATTAGGTAGATAAAGGTTTGTGTTATTTCTTCTTGATGAAGTTTGCCACTTGACAAAAAGAAATACTTCATTGGCCCTTTCAAAGCTTTCCTCTTCCAATTCTGTCTTGTCTTATATTAGTAATGTTGGGCCTGCTTTCTTTTGGTTAAGAATTTCCTGGCATACCTTTTATCATCCTTTTATTGTCATTCTTCTTTTATATTTGTGTATTATATTAGTTAAGAATGTGGACTTGAGTCAGACTACCCAGGTTAAGATCCTGACACCATCTGTGTGAGGCTGGGCAAGTACTTATAATTTATTAGCTGCCTGATCTCTAAGATAGGGATAGTAATAGTAACTTGTCTCTTAGGATGGTTGTGAGGATTAAAGAGCCAATATATATGAAGCCCATAAAATAGCACCTGGGATGTAGCAAGTGGCCAAGAAGATAGGCTGTTACGGCCATTTTGTGGCTGGGTAGAAGTGTATTTTTGCTGTCTTCCCATCTCTCCCAGTCCTCCATTTTGCCCTAGGTGGTACTGCCTTAGACCCTAGACCTGGGCTGTGCGCCTGCTTTAGATGGCTCCTTTAGATGGCTCCGCTCCCGCCCTCCTCCAGCTGCTAACTCCCTCAGGGTAAGAGCCCATGGGCCGAGTGGGTGTGCTCACCCACAGCTTGTGCCACCGCCTTTCAGACCACGTTCCAGTCGCACAGGGCCCTGGAATTCCCCACCCCTGCTCTGTGGAGAACCCTTGCCTGGGTCACTTCTTCAAAGGACGAGCTGCACAGCAGCTTGTGAGCACCCCTAAGCTGGAAGGGTAAGTAGTGGGCAGATGGGTGTTTGCAGGGGCTTTGGCCAGAGCTGGGTTCCATGTGCACATGCAAGGCCTTGCGGTGCAGGCCAAAGCTTGAGGTGGCGGAGAGGGTGCAGATAGTAGGCCAATTCCTACCCCTCCAGCTTTTCGATATTTACATTCATAGCATGTGAGCCTACATTTGTATTTCTCCCCCAGGGCCTGCAAAGTGCTTAGTGCGCTCTGTCCATGGGGGCCAGGTCCCCACATTTCCATCTGTCCATCTGCTCTCCAGCACATCAGAGCAGCCTTTCCCTCCTGTGAGGTTTTCTCTGGGGTGAGACCGCAGGTGTATCGAGTTGCAATGGAAGAGTGGGTTGGGAGTGGGAAGTGGCGTGTGGCAGCGTCTGAGGCAGGCTCTAGAGCAGGCTGCAGGGCCATGGGGCTCCAGACCCTTAGGCAAGTTTGTTGACCTCTCTGAGCCCCAGGTGCCCCTCTATAAAAAGGAGGGATGATGCTTAAATTGTGTTCCAGTCTGTTGGCAGGGTACAAATGCAGTATAGTTTTAAAATTACCTTTACAAATGCCTAAATAAGTGGCACCTTAAATATGGTTGTTCTGGCCCTTCCTCAATCAGTGATCCCAGCATCTTCTTCAAAAAATGGGGAAGCAGAAGTGTTTTTTTTTTTGAGACAAAGGCTCCCTCTGTCACCTGGCTAGAGTGCAGTGGCATCACCACAGCTCACTGTAACCTAAAACTCCTGGGCTCAAGCGATTCTCCTGCCTCAGGCTCCCAAATAGTTGAGACTACAGGAGCTTGCCACCATGCCTGGCTAATTTTTTCTACTTTTTGCAGAGATGGGGTCTTTTTCAGGCCTCAAGCAATCCTCCTGTCTCGGCCTCCCAGAGTGCTAGCATTATAGGCATGAGCCACCATGGCCCACCTGTTTTTTTAAAAATTAATAGGAAGGCCAAAGAAAGCTGGAAATTACCTGCCACAAATTGACTTTTGGGCCCTACACTACCATGCTGAAAGATACTTGTGAGAGGAAGGAAGTCACTTTAGTTCAGAGTTTCTCAGCCTTAGCACCATTAACATTTGGGGCTGGGTAAATTCCTTGTCATGGCAGCCATTTAGCAGCATCCCTGGCTTCTACCCACCAGATGCCAGTTACTGTTGCTGCTCCCCCCCCGCCACCAGCTGAGACAACCAGAAACATCTCCAGACATTGTCACATGTCCCCTCTGTCACCTGGGGACAAAACTGAAAACCACTGGTTGGCAGCAGGTTGAAAAACACTGTTCTAGATACAACCCAGGCCTATCTGCTCAGAAGAGATAAAGACTCTTTAGAAGCCTTTTCCAAAAGAAAGGGCTGTTTTTTTGTTCTTTACTGGGTGTACCTGAAATTTAGTACCACATAGTAATTCATTGGAGTAAAATTTAGCAGTTTTACTCCAGTTAATAAAGATGAGAATGTATTTAGCCAATTTTAGCGGTGTAATGTTTTAAGTATAATAATGGTTTACAACTTTAGCATATTTCAGAAAGAATGGATTCTGAATTCAGAGGTGGTAAACCCAAGCCTGGGTTTTCCTGTCCTGATTGGTGAGCACCCCACATGAACCTTTAGAATTGCTCCCCACTCAGTGCCCAGTTGGCCACCCTGCCAGTCTTGCCCTTAATGCCGTGACAATAGATTTCTGTCTTTTGGTGAACTAACCATTGGTCAAATTAATAAGTTAAAGTGGGGCCAGGCGTGGTGGCTCACGCCTGTAATCCTAGCACTCCGGGATGCCGAGGCAGGAGGATCGCTTGGGCTCAGGGGTTCAAGACCAGCCTGAGCAAGAATGAGACCCTGTCTCTATGAAAAATAGAAAAATTAGCCAGGTGTTGTGGCACACCTGTAGTCCCAGCTACTCGGGAGGCTGAGGCAGGACGATCACTTGAGCCCCCGAGTTGGAGGTGGCAGTGAGCTATGATGACGCCACTGCACTCTACCCAGGGTGACAGAGCAAGACTCTGTCTCAAAAAAAAAAAAAAAAAGTCAAAAGTGTATGCAAGAGTTATATAATAATCTTCTCATGACTGGATTTTTTTCCCCTTCCTGGGAGGACATATAAAAATTAAGACTCACAATTAATGTTCTCCCATTAATAATTCTATTTAATACAGAGGCCAAATTTTACCACCAATTGAAAACTACAAGCTTCTATCTGCCTTAAGAACAAACTCAAAGCCAATAATACATATGGCTTGATATACATTTTTTTAATTACTACATTAAAAACAGCTATACTTTTTAAAACTTTATTGATTTACCACCTGATCAAAGCATGGGATATTTTAACAGTATTATACATAATATTTTTACATAGAAAAATTTACATAGCATTTCATATTATATAATTCTGCTTATTCTTTCAAAAATGTATACATCCATTGGGCAAGGAATGCTTTTCATTAAATTACTAATATTAAATGCACTTAATCATTGTGTATAGATTAAACCAAAGTAACTATTAACTAACTTCTAGGCATTTTATGGAGGTAAAACATACATTTTGCACATAAAGAAATATTTTATGCAAATATGAAGATAAAATTTTTTAAAAATTAGAACACTGAGAAAAACTACACCTTTGATAAAGAGTGTTTTGTTTCTTTTTGTTTTTGGAGAGCAAAGACTTCCAGATATATTCATTCTTTAAAATATTCAGCTTTGGTTTCTTTGTTTCCCAAATTGCAAAGCTGCTAATAACAAATCTCTAGGATTTCACGTAAGTTCGAGCTATGTCTACTTTAACACAAATATTAAAACAGAATTCAGAAATGTAGTATTAAGGATCCAGCTTCTATTGAAACCAATATCCATTTGCATCATAACAACAAACATTTGAATGAGATCATCCTACTTTCACTTGTCAGCAGGTTCCTTTAATAACTATAAAGACTACTCAATGTATAGCCATAATCACAAAAGAACAAAAAAAGTTTAGTTTTTTTTGCATTTTGTACAAAAGTCACCTGTCAGAGGAAAATGTTGTGTTTCCAGATATTATTATACAATTTTCACAATGTATGTTCTTTGGTTATATGTGAGAAGTACAGGGAAAAGGTGTATTTGACTGTAAAGATGCATATTAGAAATAAAATTTCCCATCCATGGTTTGTTGTTAAGATGCCAGAGCTGGTGATTTCCCTAACAGACAATGAAGAAAAAATTGCTCAAAGTAGTAGTATTACAACAAATAAAAACTTCTCTAGAGACCCAGAACATATAATCAACACTTAAAGCATTCTGAAAAAGAAATAAGGCCTTGGAAAATGCTTCACTCTCCTCCATAACTCTGTTCAATGAATGGTGTCCTGGCTCGATGTTGCGGAGTCGCACACACCCTTTTCACTTGCGTTTGAGTGGCACAAGCCACATTTACCATGAGAAAGAACAGATTTATTCACAAAAAAGAATTTAGGCGGAATGGCTTATTACTGGAAAAATTTCCTCTGTTCGTCACTGTCTGCTGACAAGAAGAATTACCCTGAATGGTTTTATATCCAGTTTTTTAAAAGTCCATTGCTGGTACAATTAAAATGCCTCATTCAGAAAATTAAATCTTTGAAAAGACAAAATTAAGAAATTCAAGCCTGAATGTTTCAGCAAGTAATAAAATGTACTGACACATTCCCTACCCTGCAAGAGGCAAAAATTAAAGAGACGGCAAGAATACACTCAAAAAATCTTGTAGTCACATTTGATGAAGAAAATGCCATATGAGAACATCAGAGGGAAAGGAAAAATCACTTAATCAGGGATATAGCTGTATGCAAGATGTACTTAATGAATGGACATGCATATTCCCCATTTATACCTTTAGTACAAAAATCAATGGAGAGAGATGACTGACTTTTTGAGGTTGTGATAAACTATGATACTAGGGAAAGCAGGTTTCCCGGTGCAGTGTAAAGATGTAACGGATTCCAGGACAAGTTAAGTCCAATGTGCTAACGTTTGCCATTCACAAATATTCTCCCATAGTTCTTTCCTGCTAAATTATATAGCTCCTCTTATCCAATGTATGTAAATAATGTAAAAACTTAAACCTGCTTTTTTTTTCTTTGGTAGAGAAATTAAAATACTTTTTGGGAAAGAAAAAAGTAGACAAGAGTTCTGCTGGCTAAAACCAAACGTTTCTCAAGGCTGTTAAAAACAAAAACAAAACAAACATAAGAAATTGGTCTCTTAGCAAGCAAAAGCACCAGAAATCCTTCTCTAGAAAGAAAAAATATCCGATCTTACTTACAGATAGGTTCCCAAACTACTAACTTCTAAGGCACCAGAGTTGACATCAATACAACCCAATTTACAGGACTAAAGAGTGTAGGTAGAAGTCTGAATGTTTCAATCACTCTGTGTAACACTTCTAACGCTCCGTCTGCTCTGGGCAAGCAGCGGATGAGGGCAGAGGATGATGTATGTGTTCTCTTTCTCATGGACTCAGAATAAATTAAGCTTCCAAATACACTGCTTGCAGGCTTCGGGCTGTACTTGCATACTGCCCACTTTTACACAAGCTGCATCAGAATTCAGTTCTACTGCAGTTTAGAGTATTGCACCATCATTAACATAATAAGGACCTCAGAATCTAACCCTGCCAAAGAATTCAGCTCCTAGGCTCAAATGAACAGACATGCTGGGCACACGCCATCTCCTTGCCGTTGTCACAGTTCAGCTGTGCTGGCCCCAGGACAGCGCTGGTTCCATGCAGGACATCTGGCTGAGGAAGTTCACAGGAGCAGGTCTTCTCATGCACAGTTACTGTCCCTACCTCCAGGGCCCTGTAATGGGGACTGTGCAAAGCAGCGCTACTAACCATCAGTACACTCTTCTGAGGTAAAAATAAAAAGGTTTACTCAAAGATAAATGAACTCTGGTTAAATTACTACTTCATTTTTACTACTACTTCATATATTAGATTTCAGAGTATGTGAGATGGACAATGTATTCTGGAAATTTTAATTTAATACCCATCCACAAATACTTACTTCAAGGAAGGCTAATCATCTTCATTAAATTGTTTACTTTTTCCTATAGACTTGTCCTCCCCAAGTCACTAAAACAGGGAGCGCCACAGGGCACTACATTTGTTTTTAACCTTGTGAGCTCTAAATTCTAACTTAATTACTAAACTCTGCCTTCAATCAAATCTTCAATAATATCTTTTTGTAAAATACTTTAAAAATCACTTGGACATTAACAAAACACAGAAAACAACGCTTCCTTTCCCTACCTTTCCCCAAACTAATCTAACTACCACTGACTCATAACTGACAAAAACACTCAAACTTCTCTAACACACTCAAACAACAACAAAAAACCCCAGCATATTTTAGATGGCAGTTAGCCGTTTTAAGAAATTTTATTAACATACTCTCTAATAATCACGAACCTATACAACTATGTTCAGGATTTTCAAGGAGAGTGACTTCTTCTGACAAAACATTTATAGCCAATCATGGGACTTTGCTAGAAAATGATGACATTTGCAATGACAGATTTGACAGTTTAATCAGTAAAATGGAATGACAGAGATGAAGAAAAAAGTAGACGAGAGTTCTGCTGGCCAAAACCAAACATTTCTCAAGGCTGTGTTAACTGGGTACGCAACAGTTTAATAAAATACCACAAGCCTTAGTCGGGGACTGTGATGGGACCAGCATAGAGGCCATCCTTATCCCGGCCATTCTGAGATCCAAGATGCCTACTCTTTGTTTCTATGACCCTTCCCAAGATGTGCCAGTCAGAGATGGCATGATGAACATTCTGCAGAGCTGCAGCAGTGGCCCAGAGGGGCCAGGGCTACCATATTGAAGACTGTGTTGCTGGTACCTGCGATGGCTCTTCTGGAATCCATATCTTATACACAACACCTATCCGGAGGAAGAACTTCCGCAGAACTGCTCGGAGCTCAGGGATCAAGTCAAACTGCATAATCTCACACAAGTAGGGGTAGTACGTTGAAGCATGTGCTTTGAACTTGAGGTGGGAGAGAAGCAGAGAGAGAAAATTAGACACGGAACTATTCTTTTGCACCAGTTTTTTAAGAGTGTTCATCTCACCCTGGAGCTTCTTTTTCTTGCTATTAGAAAATTAATAAAAAAAACTTGCAAATTAAAACTTCTTTTAATTATATTTAACTTCTTTTCATTATATTTGGATAGTCTTGCTACCCAAAGTCAATAGCTCTTTCATTTTGTAAAGCAAGTTCCTAGGTCTAAACCTAGTGCTTCACAATCTTAACCCTCTTGTCCCGCATTGAAAATGACCATACTCTTCCTAAAAGCAACACACTGGTTTAAACTTCAGCCTTTCTCAACTGAGGTTCTTCTAGAAAAAAAGCCTAATATCCCAAGGCATCCATTGTTTGTAATGAATTAACTTATCTCCAGTGCATCTAGAATGGTGCTAGTCATGGAACCATCCTTGGCAGAATTGAGAAAAGTTACTTTAAACTCTGAGTGAAAAGCCAACCCAAACCTTATGTCCTAGAGGAGACATCAGAGTTTACTTGTTTATACCTTTTCATCATTTATTTTGAGGGTTTTAGTTAGAAGTAACAACAGGAGACTTGTCCAGGCCTCCCGATGGCTTTCAGAATTCACCGTGATGAAATAGGCAAGAGCTTCACTGCACACACTAGAAGAATTAGAGAGGGGGAGGCACATCAAACAACTGAGTAACATCTCACATGCAGGGGAGAACTACTTTTTCTTGCAATGAGCATTTATTGAGCACCTGCTCTGGCTGTGCTATCTTGGGCAAATCACTTAGCCTCACTTTCTCCAGCTATAAAATGGAGATAAATAACTGTACTAAACTCAAGGGATTGTTGTAAAGATTAAATAAGTATGATAAAGATAGCTCAGGCCTGGCATATGGCTAGGGCTGGGCTCAATCAATGTCTGCAGCACAATTAGCACAAGAGCTTTTTATTCACAGTTAATTATATAACTGCTGTTCTTGCAAGAGTAGGAGGCTGAAGCAGTGGGAGGCTGAAAAGGGAGGATTGCTTTAGGCTAGGAGTTCAAGACTAGACTGGGTAACATTGTGGAGACACTGTCTCTACCAAAAAAAAGAAAAAGAAAAGAAAGAAAAAAATTAGCTGGGCATGGTGGCATGTCCCAGCTACTTGGGAAGCTAAGGCAGGAGGATTGCTTGAGCCTAAGGAGTTCGAGGCTTCAGTGAGCTATGATCATGCCACTGCACTCCAGCCTGGGTGACAGAGTAAGACCTGTCTCTTAAAAAAAAACAAAAAACAAAAAACAAAATCTACTGTTCTTTCCTTGTAATCACAAATAATTACTTTTTAAAAAACATGTTATGCCAAAAACTTGACATTTATATATCTCCTTTAGAGAAACTTTATGAGACTATGTAGGTAATTCTCTGTTGGGCCTAAGTTGAAATGAGCCATTGGTGTTCCCTTTAATTAATGTAACATAGTGAGATCCTGTCTGTAGGGAAAAAAACAACAACAAAGAACACACAAAAAAACATTGCTTAAAATCACAATAGTTTTGCATCTTCCCCCCTTTTTGGTGAAATTTATTATAAGCATGTTCCTGTGTGAAGGAAAATGATCTTTTAAAAACTTCATTTTTTTTTTTTTGAGACAGAGTCTCACTGTGTTGCTTGGGCTAGAGTGCCGTGGCGTCATCCTCGCTCACAGCAACCTCCAACTCCTGGGCTCAAGCGATCCTCCTGCCTCAGCCTCCCGAGTAGCTGGGACTACAGGCATGTGCCACCATGCCCGGCTAATTTTTTCCATATATTTTTAGTTGTCCAGCTAATTTCTTTCTATTTTTTTAGTAGAGACAGGGTCTCGCTCTTGCTCAGGCTGGTCTCAAACTCCTGAGCTCAAACGATCCATCTGCCTCGGCCTCCCAGAGTGCTAGGATTACAGGCGTGAGCCACCGCGCCCGGCCTAAAAACTTCATTTTTGAAGGCTGTAAATATTCAATCATATATACCATAATTTAGGACATACCATAATTTAGTTATCCATTCCACAGTTGAGCTGTTTATAATTATTTCTCCCCGTAAGTCTGCACATGAATAGTCTGTGTGGGAGTCCTGGTTCCTATTTCTAAAATATTTCCTGAAGTAGATTCCATAACAGTGGAATTACTGAGTCAAAGAAAACAAACACTTTAGGGTTCCTGAAAGAAAGATCTCTGTTCTAGAAAGGTCATGTCACTGTACACTCCAACCAGTCGTGCAGGAGAATGTGTGTCTTACCACATGGTGGTTGCCAGCACTGTGGGATGCTGTTTTTAGATCTTAAAAGGAAGCTTAGACATCAGCATATTGCTGGATGCCCAGGAAGCTGGGTAGCCAAGACCCCCTATTCTGGCTGGGCTATCTCACTGGTGTCCCACTGTCTCCCTGCCGGTCTCCCTGCATTTCTGTGTAACTGACATGGGCACATGCTGGTATCTATATGATTCTAATATATTCTTGGAAAGAAGGAAAGATGGGATGTTAGAGCTAAAAGTAACTCTAAAGAGGACCTTGTTCCAAGAGGAACAGTGACCTGCCCAAGGCCGCAGGTCTTTAACCAGAGTCAGGACTTCACTCCAGCGTGCTGACTCTGAGGTCGGAGTGCTTTTCACTGCCCATGTTTTTGTGCCTTAAGGAGGGCTTATGCGTGAAGCAGATGAGGCCCTGCCCTTTTCAGGGCATTAAGAAAAGTGTAATGGAAAAATCATTAAATAAAAGGAAAAAATAAAAAGGAAAACAAGATGTCAGCATGTAGGCATTTTTCTCCTTTTTTCAGTATTATGATGCATTTTGTATATGACAGATATGAAATTTAATTAGAAATCAATCTTACGTTAAAAGGCGCTGCTGTATTTCTTCCCAGGAATCCCTGCGGTTCTCATCGACATACATTCGGAACAGGATCCTCAAACAACAGGCCAGGCTGCTGGTTTCTTGTTTTAGAAGATTGGGTTTAGATTTGCCCTTAAAACCTACAGATCAGATAGTCACATAAATAGCACACATTTCTAGGATAATGCTGAGAAACTGTGTGGGAACTAGTAATCTAGTTAGTTTTGGAAATACTGAAAAATCTCATGTTCTTAATACAACTCAATTGTAATATCTGATGAAGGCAGTCATGACTCTTCCAAAAGTTATCCTCTGTATAAGATATACTTCATTCCTCAGTGACCCGAACTGTTCTCCATTTAGACTTTGCTCATAAGCTGGTGAAACCATTAGTTTCATCTCCTCAAATGTAACAGCTCTTAAGAATTCTAGTATTTTCTTTTTTTTCCCCTGAGTTGCACTGAAGGACTATCTAGCATTTTTCTAAGTTGCAAGACCTTTTCTCTACAAAACACATACAAGAACACACGTTCTTAAAACAAAGCAGTATTAATTAGCTAAGGAGATGTGTAAACCACTCTTATAAGCAAAACCTTATTATAGGCAAAGACATAAAATATCTGGATATTTTAAAGCCATTGAGAAAAATGACATTAATTGTGGGTTAAATAGGTATTTAGGGAGAAAAATTAAAGTAATGGTAATAATTGAAAAATTATATAAAGTATCATTTTTGTGCAAAGTTCAAAATAATGAGAATCCTACCACCACCCCTGAAAAAATACATATATTTACCTCCAGGATATAGTATTTATTTTTGGAGGCAGGAAAGAGAGAGAACCCTTAAAAGCCTAAGAAAACTTATGAATGCTTTCGGTTTCTCCTAGAATGCCACACTTATCATATATTTAACTTTGAAGTTAATGTAAAACTTCTTGACTCACTAGATCAATTCACTTTCAATTTGTCTTTTCATCAAAATCTTTTTCTTTTCTTTCTTTTTTTTTTTTTGAGACAGAATTTTACTCTGTCTCCCTGGATAGAGTACAGTGGTGTCGTCGAAGCTTACTGCAACCTCAAACTCCTGGGCTCAAGTGATCCTCTTGCCTCAGCCTCCTGAGTAGCTGAGACTACAGGTGCCAGCTACAATGCCTGGCTAATTTTTTCTAATTTCAGTAGAGATGGGGTCTCGCTCTTGCTCAGGCTGTTCTCAAACTCCTGAGCTCAAGGGATCCTCCCACCTCGGCCTCCCAAAGTGCTAGGATTATAGGCGGGAGCCACCCTACTGGGCCCTTCATCAAATTCTTAGTAAGAATCTACTGTGTGTCAGGCAGCATCCCTGGTACTGGGATAAAATCTACATAGCATTTCCCTTCTTTCTCCCTCAAGCATGAAAATATCTGGTAAATTATTCCAGCTACACTTAAAATCTCAGGAATTTTCCAAAGGCTTTCATGTTTTAGGATGGTGACCAGTGTGGCCTTACCTGCCCGCCAGAGGACAGTACGCTGCTCGTAATTGGAGTTGAAGGCCTTTGAGAATGAATGGGACTCCTGCAAGCAGTCCAACAGCTTGAAGAGGTGCTGGGAAGACATATACTTATACATGCCCTGATCCTCCGTCTCTATGTGGATATCTGCATCCAGTGTGTCTTGCTAGAGGACAGAGGAGAGCTAAGTGAAGAAGATGGAGTGGTTTTGGGCATTGTGATTGCAGACAAAGGCAGTCATGACTTTCTAAAAGCGATCCTCTCTATAAGATACACTTCATTCCTCAACACCAGGAACTATTTCCACTGAGACTCTGCTCACTCGCCAGTGAAGGAACATACTGGGCTCCTGCAGGACGGCAGGCTCAACTGGCCAAAGTTTTGGTTTTATCAGTGCTGCCTTCATCGCATAAACAGGAGAGTGTGAGTGAGTGAGTGAGTGAGTGAGTGTGTGTGTGTGTGTGTGTGTGTGTGTGGCTCCAATTATTTCACTACAGGACTGAATTCTTCTCTTTTTATTTTATAAAGAAATTGAAAAATGAGAGAATCAAAATGCAATATATGTGATAAAAGATGTGAGTCTCAAACATACTAAAGACAAAAATTGGTAAGCAAAGCCCAAGTGGCATTTTTAGCCTCCAATCAGGTAATTACTGAACCAAATAAGCTCAAAATGACTGTGTTTGCAAACATGAAGGGAGGAGGGGGAGAAAAACCCAACACTTTAAAACATGTATGAAATGCTAGAAAATTTTATTGAACATGTTGCCTAAAATTTGAGACATAATTAGGGATTTTATATTTCTTGAGACTTCTAGAAATAGACCGATTCTCCTTATAAGCCAGAAGTTAAAAAAGGGAAGAATGTGCAATACTTCCCAAATTGACCTACAGATTCAACACAATCCTCATCAAAATCCCAGGTGATTTCTTTGCAGAAATCAATGAGCTAATCCTAAAATTCATATGGAAATGCAAGTGACAAAGAACAGACAAAATAATCTTGCATAAGAGGCATAAAGTTAGAGGACTTCCCAACTTCAAAACCTACTAAAAGGCTACAATAATCAGGAAAACATGGTACTATCATAAAGATAGACCTATAACAATGGAATAGAGAATCCAGAAATAAACCCTTATATTTATGGTCAAGTCATTTCCAACAAGAATGTTGGAAAACTCACTGGAGAAAGAAGAGACTTTATGACAAATGGTGCTGGGACAACTGGATATCACATGCAAAAGAAAGAAGTCGGACCTCCCTACCTCCCATCTCATACAAGAATGAACTAAAACACAGATCAAAGACCTAGATGTAAGAGCTAAAATTATGAAACTCTTCAAAGAAAAAATAGGCCTAAATCTTTGTGACTTTGAAATAGGCAATGCTTTCTTAGATTGGATACCAAAAGCACAAGTGACTAAAGAAAACTAGGCAGCTTGGACTTCATCAAAATTAAAAACTTCTGTGCTTCAAAGGACGCCATAAAGAAGCTGAAAAGACAACAGACAGAATGGGAGGAAACGGTTGCAAATCATATATCTGATAAGGGATTAGTATATCTACAATATATTAATGTAAGAACTCTTATAATTCAACAATAAAAAGATAAGTAACACAATTTTGAAATGGGCAAAGAATTTGAGTAGATATTTCCAAATATATGCAAATAACCAATAAGCACAAAGATGCTCAACATCATTAGTCATGGGAAAATGCAAATCAAAACCACAATGAGATACTACTTCACATCCACTAGAGTGTCTATAATAATAATTTTATAAAAGGACAACACCACCATTGGTGAGGATGTGGAGAAACTGGAACCTTCATACACTGCTAGTGGGAAACAGTCTGGCAGTTTCTCAAAGAGGCAGACCGAGTGTTACCACATGACCCAGCAATTCCACTCCTAGATATATGTCCACGAGACACATGTCCACACAAATGTTCGTAGCAGCATTATTCACAATAGCCAGACAGTGAAAATAACTCAAATGTCCATCAATTCATGAATGAATAAGTGAAATGTGGTACATCCATCAAACGGAATATTATTTATTAATAAAGAGGAATGAATAACTTTATGGACACATGCTATAAGGTAGATGAACCTAGAAAACATTATGCTAAATGAAAGAAGCCAGACACAAAAGCTCACATATTGTATGATTCCTTTTATATGAAACGTTCAGAATAGGCAAATCCATAGAGACCTAAGTAGATAAGTGGTTGCCAGGACCCAAAAGGAGCGGGGAACAGGGGGTGATTGCTAATGACTATAGCATTTATTTTGCAGTAATAAATATATTCTCAAATGAGACAGTGGTGATGTTTGCACAAATTGGTAAATATACTAAGACTGTTGATTTTTAAGTTTAAAAAATAAAAAACCCAAAAAGGACAGCTTATGGCTCACAGATGTATTTTGTTCAGCAATAATAAAATTTACATTAATTTCCCGTATTTAAAAGACAGATTTCCTATATGAAAAAAATCTCAATTCTGTCTCCTCTTGAAAAACTGGAATACCATTACAACTTAATCCACTCGGATGGCAACACACCCCTGGAGCTGGGAGGTGGCCGCTGCTTTGGCTGAGCTAGAGAGTTCTGGTTTACTGCAGTCCCTACCCAGCCTGTCTCAGTCACCCTGAATCTTTTGGCCCCCGAAGCACTGAGGTTTGCAATTCATGGTGTGGGATTACTGTCCAACTTCTGGACACTCAGTTCTGTTTTTGAGAATCTCTTATATATAGCTGCATATATTTAATACAAAACCGAAATGTGAAAATTTCTGAAGGAAAAACTTGTGTCTTTATGTACATATTTTCCCTCTCAGTTATTTATGGTTAAACCGTTTACCAATTATGGCAAACAGTTCCTGCGAAAACACTTTTTTCAAAGCACCAAGGCAGGGGGGTGGCATCAGAGCAGTGGTATGTTGGTTAACCAGCTCTCCGGGGACTAAAAAAATTGAAGCCCCAAGTTCTAGCGTTTGCTGATTTCTGTGACATAAATAACTTCCATCGAGGCCAATTTCAAGCTACCAAAACACTGTCACTGAATGTGGGGCTGAGAAGAGGTCAACGGGTAGGCTCTGGAAAGCAAGTGTGAGCTGAATCCAGCACACACTGCACTGGAGCCACCTCGCTCCTCGGCCTGCGGTTCTTACCTGGGCAGCAACCATGTGCTCTGCATCCTCCTTTTTGCTTGTCGCCGGGTAGAACACGATGTTGTCAATGGTCTGTATCAGTTCCAGCTGGACCACACACTTGATGAGGAGGCTGGCAAACAGTTTCTGATCTATATTAGATGATAAAGATTAACCCTAATAATGATTGACCCAATATTGTGTAAATATTCACCGAGCTCCTACTATGTGCCAGGCATGATTCCTGATAGCAATCAATAAAACCAGACAAAAAAAATCCCTGCTCCTATGGTGCTGACAGGCAATAAATAAAATATTTAACTATAAGATACAGTATGTCAAATAATGATGACATAAGGTAGAGACAGGGACATGAAATGTCATGGTGGCGTTGCAAGTTTAAATAAGCTGGTTAGAAAAGGTCTCTATGAAAATGTGGTATTTGAGTGAAGACCGGAAGAGGGTGAGGGACTCAGCTGTGCAGGTTCTGTGTCTGCAAGCACGTTTCTCTGCCGCCAGATGGGCCACTCCTATAGATCAGCTCTGGACTGAACCCTAACCACATGAGGTTCCTGCAGCAGCCAGCCTCTCTGAAAAGGCGAGAATCTCAGTTTCGGGCGGGCACACGAGTGGCTCTTCTAAGTTCTTAGTTTTGGGAACGCTTTCTGTCTACACTAATGGTAGCAGCGGCTTTCTGCATTTTCTACTTTTGTATCCCTTAAGAGTAGCCTTTTACTCCTTTTAGTGGTTAGCAACCTTTGACTAATTAATGATTCTTTATATCGAATTTTTCCCGTTCAAATTAGCAGTGTGGTTTCTGTCTACTGACTAGACTCTGACTCCAACCATCTTTGTGTTCCTGGGGGTGCAGGGTGGTCTCATGTCAAACACTTCCTAAGTGTTAACTCATTTGACTATTGCCAAAGTAGAGATTCCTTTCCCAACTTATTGTGATAGAAATGCTGAAAACAGTAAACAAAGGTTTTAGTGATAGAAATCAAGGAGGCCGAGCTGTCTTTAAGTTTTTCAAAGTTGTTTGTGAAATTACATAAACATATAACAATTCTCTATGCAGAATGTTTTAATTTTTTTTCTTTTGTTGAGACAGAGTCTCACTCTGTTGCCCTGAGTAGAGTGCCGTGGCATCAGCCTAGCTCATAGCAACCTCAAACTCCTGGGCTCAAGCCATCCTGTAGCCTCGGCCTCCTGAGTAGCTAGGACTATAGGCACATGCCACCACGCCCAGCTAATTTTTTCTATTTTTTTGTAGAGATGGGGTCTCGCTCTTGCTCAGGCTGGTCTCAAGCTCCTGAGCTCAAGTGATCCTCCCACCTTGGCCTCCCAGAGTGCTAGGATTATAGGCATGAGCCACCGTGCCTGGCCAGAATGTTTTAATTTTTTAAAAAATACAGTAGAGTTGCAGCAGATGTACATTCAACTTATACCAATTTGATGACAGCATTTTGGACCAAAAATAAAAGGGAAGAAAGGAAATGATACTAATGGTGCAAAGATTTTGCCTGCCTGAACTTATGCCCAGAAGGGAGGCTGAGCTGGGAGGCTGGGAGGAGCAAGTGCAATATTCCCTGGGGGAGCAGGAGGGCAGTCAAGTCCCAGGCACTTCTCAGAGTGCAGACATCTCGCTGTGCTGAGAGTGGTTCTCCTTTTGAAAGAAATGTACACTTGGCCTTCTCACACAAGCTAACCACTTTATCTGGAGCTGATGAAGAAAAAGAGATCATTCTATCACTGGACACTGGAGAGAAACTGGCTGTGCAGCAGTTACTGGAGACAGCGCGTCAGAACCAACATGGTGCCTCTTTAATGGATTTCAAGGGTGGCTACTTTTATTCCTTCTAAAGAAAATGGTTACCGCACACTGCTTTTGTCTAACGTGCTGCTTCAGAAGTTAACTTCAATGTTAACACCTACAGCCTGGCATGTTGAGGTCGGGGTGGGACTGCTATAAAGGCAAACAAAGGGGCACACAACTTTCAAAGGACCAGAATAACATTTTATAAGTTCTGATTCCTTAGTCTGCTAAAAGTGTGTCTGAATCCCAACTCTATCTACTACATAT
Organism: Propithecus coquereli; assembly: GCF_000956105.1. Lineage (NCBI taxonomy): Eukaryota > Metazoa > Chordata > Mammalia > Primates > Indriidae > Propithecus > Propithecus coquereli. The sequence goes on along the minus strand of NW_012150219.1, from coordinate 619,679 downwards.
TGGCAAGTTATAGCATCTGTCTAAGCCCCAGTTCACTCAAAATGTAAAACAGTCCCTCTTCAAAGGCCAGTATTAATAGTAATATAAGGATTAAATGAGATCATGTACACGAAACACACAGTACAGTGCCTGGCACGTTACCACTGTTAAATGTATTTTTTAAAATGCTAGATAGTAAAACACACCATAAGCAACATTAAGAGACAAGGTGGTAGAAGTAATCTGAAACTTATATACAGAAAAAGGATTTTTAGTACATAAGGAACTCCTCTAAACCAATAAAGAAAGGACCAACAATAGATACCAAATGTTAAAAGATTACAGAATTCATAGACGAGAAGGTGGCTCTCAAATATATGAAAAACTGCTCAATTTCACTCATAAGAAAATTCCAAATTAAAATTACTCCAAAGTTACCAAATTTCATCTAAGTGCTCCCAAAGATCATGTAAACAGGCACAATCTTATCAGATGGCAATTTGGAAATATCTGTCAAAATAGCAAATGCACTTATTCACTGATCCCACGATTCTATTTCTAGGAACTTATTAAATAAACTCACAACTGACATGTGTATCAGGTTATTCAATGCAGTATTGTTTCTAACAGCAAAAGATTAGAAATATAAATGCTCATTAGTAGGGGCCCAATTAAGTAAATAAAGTTACATCTACATACTGGGATAACAGACAATAGTATAAAAAGAAGTGAAAGCTCCTTATGTACTGATTTTAAATGATTTCTAAGATACATTAAGTGAACAAAGAATAATGTGTAGCATTCCACAGTTTGTATAAAAAGGAAAGGAGAAGTCATATGTATTAGATATGTATGTATGTAAATGTATATGTGTATGCATTTGCTTGCACATGGATAAAATGACCCTGGAAAGGTACATGACAAGCTGGTAACACTGGCTGCCACAAGGAAGGGAACTGGTAGACCGAGGCCCAGGGGTAGAAGGTGGCTTATCATGTTTAGCCTTCTGTGCCTTCTGAATATTTGAATCAGGTAAATGTGTTACTTACTTAAAATAAATAAAAAAGTGGCCTTACTTGCATATGGTCTGCCCTTCCAGCTGTCATCTGTTGGGTTAGAGAGCTGGCTCTGGCCTCTTTCAGAGGCATTTTTATCTATGCTGCTTAAAGACTGGCGGTCCAGATCCACATCCTAAATGTAAACCAGAGAGAAATATAATGCTCACGTTTCTTCATTTTAAGTCAGTGCCTGGGCAGAGATGTGTCTGTTTTAACACAGCCAGCCCAGCCTGAATTTAAGAGCCTTGCTCAGCTCAAAGCAAAATTACACTTGGATGCTTAATGTAGCACTTCTTCAAGGCTGCATTGGAGAGATTAAGAATTTCAATTATTTCTCCCCCTATTAAAATTTCACATTTTCTTATTCCAACTCAAAGGACATTTCTCTATGTATTATGATTTAACAATAAATGTGACAAATTTTTAATGAGATCAAGTTAAAAAAATAAACAAGTAGTGCAGTAACTAGTTTTTAAAAAAGCTGATAGCAGAAGACAGAGTTAAGAAACAGAAAATGTTTAAATAACGTGCTTCATTTTTAAGTTGCTATGTCCCAAAGGCCTTTTAAAATCTAATGGCCTTAGAGTTACTTGGGAATAAAAGTTAATAATTCAATGTCCCCATGTAAACCAAAGTATTTTAAAGTGAGATTTGAATTAAAACCTCTTTAAGTAGTCTCATACAAAAAGTAAGAACTACCACTTCTTTGGTGGAGAGGAAAGCACCATTTATTTAGGAGGGCAAGAAACAAGGACGGTCACATCACAGCATTATTTGTAACAGTGAAACACTAGAACTGACCTGCGAGTCTAATAAGGGAGAATTAGTTAAAGAAATTATAACAACATGCATCAACTGAAAAGGCTATTCTCAAAGAATAGTTAAGAATATGGAAAAATACTCACAATGGTGTTAATAAACTGTGCCAACTGATCCCAAATTAACAAATATGTTAATGAACATATTATTTTTAGAGATTATAACTTTTTTAACTCACTTCTTATCAAGAAAGTATAAATTGTATAGGCTCATTATACTTTTTTTTTTTGAGACAGAATCTCACTGTGTTGCCCGGGCTAGAGTGCCGTGGCGTCAGCCTAGCTCACAGCAACCTCAAACTCCTGGGCTCAAGCGATCCTCCTGCCTCAGCCTCCCGAGTAGCTGGGACTACAGGCATACGCCACCATGCCTGGCTAATTTTTTTCTATATATTTTTAGTTGTCCAATTAATTTCTTTCTAATTTTAGTAGAGACGGGGTCTCGCTCTTGCTCAGGCTGGTCTCGAACTCCTGAGCTCAAACAATCCGCCCGCTTTGGCCTCCCAGAGAGCTAGGATTACAGGCGTGAGCCACCGTGCTCGGCTAATATATATATATTTTTTTAATCTTTTTTTGAGACATGGTCTTGCTGTTGCCCAGGCTGGAGTGCAGTGGCGTCATCATAGCTCACTGCAACCTCAAACTCCTGGGCTCAAGTGATCCTCCTGCCTCAGCCTCCTGAGTAGCACATCTTAGGTGTGCACCACCATGCCCAGTTGGTTTTTTCTATTTCTGGTATAGACAGCGTCTCGATATGTTGCTCAGGCTGTTAATCTTTTACTAAGGTATGAGAAGAAAGAAAAGACAAAGAAAAAGAAAAATCCTACCAAATGTTTTTCTGATGAATCTTCCTCCATTCCTACAGGTCTCCATGTCAGCAAACTTAAGGAAATGGAAGAGAAGGAAAATGTTCAATGTCAAAGGAAGCAGGAGGTTTATGATATCCACCAAATAAATTTTAATAATTGCATGAACACTTACACATGCGGGATAGTTGTTTTGAAAATATCCAACATACAGTTGCACGTTTCATCCCAAACATCAGGGCTGAATTTCTCTCCATTGGATATTACTAAGTTTTCTAAACAATTTGTACCTGATCGAGCCAATTGTTCATTATCTGCAAAATAAAGCAATACCTATCATTAAAGTTCTACTGCTGTTTTGATGCCAACCAGGTCCCAAATAGTTTACATTGTGAGGTGGAGATTGTAACAGGTCGGTTTGTAGGCTTTTCCTTTTTTTTTTATGAGACAGGGTCTTGTTTTCTTGCCCCAGATAGAGTCCAGTGCCATCATCATAGCTCTATTTTTTATAGAGATGGGGTCTCTATGTTGTTCAGGCTGGTCTCGAACTCCTGGCCTCAAGTAATCCTCTCACCATGGCCTCCCAAAGTTCTAAGATTACAGGCATGTTCCAACCCCAGCCTGTTTTTTTTGGGGGGGGTAGGCTTTTAATTAATGAAGCAATACTATAGACAGTATTAAAATTTTTATAGTTTAAGTAGGCTATGAAGAAGTAAAATTATTTACTTAAGAAGTAAAATTAGTTTTATCGCTAGCTATGAAGCATCTTGCTACTCTAATTAATTGGATCATATACGAAAAATGGGAAAATAATACGGAAAATATTAGACCATCCTTCTACTCAAACACTACATTTCCAATTTTTGCCATCTAAAAATCAATTGTTTTGTTATTTATTTTAAAACTGAGTCACTTTTTGAAAAATTTAACTAAATTTAGCTTTGCCCTAAGCAAAAATTATGTATGGAATCCAGGTCTGATGTGCTAGTTAGGAATTTTTCCTGATACACACTAAAATAAGCACATAACTATTCAAACAAAAAATTGTCCACTGATGAAGCTGTTGATCTTGACTACAACAGTACATTTTAAAAAGCATTTTACTATAGAAAATTTTAAACTTATACAAAAGTAGAAAGAATAGTGTAATGCACAAAGCTACATCTTTTTTTTTTTTTTTTGCTGCACTCCAAAAATACAAAAATAACTATTGTCTTAATCTTAAAGAAATGCTTTATAAACTGAGGGTGGGAGACTGTTTTCTAATTAAATTTAAAAATATACATTTTTACCAACTAAATTATATATTGTAGTCCTTTGTATTACGTCCATGCTTTTACATATTGAAAAAATTAACCTCTCATTAAGGACTATGTAAGACAAATGATGCCTAGAGAGTTAAAGAATACCTTGTTTTACACACCACTGCAATTGTGCAAACACATCAGAAAGAAGAACTTCATTCAAAGCTTCATAAAACTGGGTAAATACGTCACAAATAGCATAAAGTGCATGATTGCAGGTTGTTGTCATCCACTCAGATTTCTGGAGAAACAATAAAAAGATACTGCTTAAAAGCCATTCTCTTTGCAGTGAGATGGGCATTCTTGAACCCTATTAGCAAAGCTGTTCTGGAAAGCAATTTGGCGATAACGTATGAACAGTCTTAATAACGTTCATACCACTGACTCAGTAACAATACTTCCAAAAATCGACCCTAAAGAAATAATCATGAGATTTGTGAACAAAGGTTTACGAATAAAGATGGCATTTTATAAACTGTAAATACAGACATAAACAAAAGTCCAGCAGTATGGGCATTAACTTAAGTACAGACCTATGACAGAATAAACAGTTATTCAAAATGATACTTTAAAAAAAAGAATATAGATTATGCTAAAATTCATACCTTAAACCAAAAATTAAATATTAAAAATGATGCCATGAAATTACCAGAGGATATATAGAAACATATTTATAAAATCATTGAAAAGGGAAGAGTTGCTAAGCATGATTCCAAAAGTAGAAGCCAGAAAGGAAATAAAGTGATTGATTTGGTTACTTAAAGCTAAAATTTTCCAAAAATGAAAAGGAAATAAAGGCTGGGCGCGGTGGCTCACGCCTGTAATCCCAGCTCTCTGGGAGGCCGAGGCAGGCGGATTGTTTGAGCTCAGGAGTTCGAAACCAGCCTGAGCAAGAGCGAGAC
>NW_012150219.1:611917-613841 GCF_000956105.1 Propithecus coquereli | reverse complement strand
TTTCTGGAATGTTATTGTAATATATGTTATTTACAATAATAGCAGCAGCAGCTACTTTTTTTTTTTTTTTTTGGTGAGACAGAGTCTTGCTTTGTCCCCCAGGCTAGAGTGCCGTGGCATCAGCCTAGCTCACAGCAACCTCAAATTCCTGGGCTCAAGCAATCCTCCTGCCTCAGCCTCCCAAGTAGCTGGGACTACAGGACGTGGCACCGCACCTGGCTAGTTTTCCTATTTTTAGTAGAGATGGGGTCTTGCGCTTGATCTCGAACTCCTCAGCTCAAACAGTACCCCCCGCCTCAGGCTCCCAGACTGCTAGGACTGCAGGCATGAGCCATGTGCCCGGCCTTGTATTTGTTTTATAACAAGGAAAACTTTTAATTATTTTTAAATTAAAAAAAGATTAGAAAACTCCATGTATACTACAACGTCAACCATATTTAAACCACCTAGAAGACTGAGGAAAATTTTCCAAAACGTTAATTTCTGGATGGTAAAATATGAATTTTTTTTGTATATGCCCAATATTCCATATTAAGCATGTTATTTTTATACTGGGGTGATGGAAGGAATGGTGTTCCCAAAACAAGATAAAAAAGTTATTCTCCCATCTAAAACTCTTGAGATAGAACAGCCTTTCCCTACCCCTCTACCTCTAAGGGACAAATAACAAAAACACCTACAGGCATCAAATGTCCTTTAAAGAAAAGGCTTAATATTCAACATTGTCTCCCAACATAACTTTGTTAAAAACCATGAAGGACCAGAAACATTCCACTTTCTATTGCCTGTTCAGAAGTTGCTATGAAAAAAACTGACCAGTGAGAAGCCCTGCTGCATTGGCAGGCATGATGCCTGAGGGCCAAGCAGCAGACCATGGTGATTTATTTCCTCTCATTCTTCTGAAGATGGGGAGAGTCTCTGAGGACCAGCTGATACTGGTGGTAGAGTGCCAGGAAGGATGTTTCTATTTTTCAAACATACCTTAAGTAGCTCAGTATTTAAGAACTCAGGGTAGATGACTATGCAACCCCCAGAGGTAGATATAGGCCAGACTTTTCTCCCTATCATATCCAGGTCAGTACCATAGTCATCACCTACCTCTGACTGTTGCTCAGGAAGCTTCATATTGTCAAAAATCCGAAACACGATTCTGAACAGGTCCTGCCACCAGTGCTTTTCAAAGGTATGGCCATAGCTCTTCATGATCTCAAACATGACTGTGAGTCCTCTGGAGGTAACAAAGTCAGGCACAGAAGAGACAATGGGTGGGGGAAGAGAACAACAGAGAGTTGGAGAGAACAGGGCCAGATGAGCAAGTGATTGAGGCTCATCTTAGCCATGTAAGGGGCCACCGCACTAGGGGCATGGTTACCTTGTCCGTACGTCTAACTTGCATCTATTAATGATGCAGGAGAGCTCAAATAAGATGGGGAACCAGCCTCGGACCCAGACTCTGTCGGCAGGAGCTACATTCATGTCATCACTTGTGTATTCTTGCAGCACCTAGGATGGAAATCACACCTCAGATGTAGGTTAAGCATGCAAAAGGAAAGAACTGAAAGGGAACTGTATAAATTTTAAGGCCCCACGCATATTCCTCTCCTAAAAATCTCCATTAAGCAAGGGTACAGTGAGGGCAGAGGACACAGAGACATTACCTGTCCCAAAAGGCACATGAAAAATTTCCCACTATAAACTTTGTGGGCCTTTGTGGATTTTAGAACAAGTTGAGCGGGATAGGTCACAAGGGTCCTGGGGGTGCGAAACGTTACATTAAGAACACTAAAGGTCAAACGGTGTTGGCAAATATCCAGGATGATTCATTACCTTAGGTCTTTCTGGAATGTTATTGTAATATATGTTATTTACAATAATAGCAGCAGCAGCTACTTTTTTTTTTTTTTTTTGGTGAGACAGAGTCTTG
>NW_012150219.1:597870-611832 GCF_000956105.1 Propithecus coquereli | reverse complement strand
CTTGAGCCCAGGAGTTTGAGGTTGCTGTGAGCTAGGCTGACGCCACGGCACTCTAGCCTGGGCAACACAGTGAGACTCTGTCTCAAAAAAAAAAAAGGAAATAAAAACAACAAAGTGAGCAAATGATCTGCAACTCATGTAAGAATATGCTATATTACCTATGTGTTTAAAAACTCATAAATCAATAGGAAAAAGATGAATAATCCAACAGATGAGCTGAGGATATAAAAAGCAATTCATAAAAGAAGAATGATTGATGCTATGAGGGAAAATATGCAACCTTGTTAACAATTAAAAAAAATTTTTAGTGTGATACTTTTGGCCTAGCAAATTAGCACCAATTAAACAAATTAAAATATGAAGAGCCAGAATGAGTATGGAGAAATAGCAACTCTCATGCACTGCCGCCAGAAGTGTAAATGGCTACAGATTTATTTAGAGGTCAACTTAGCATATGTATCAAAGGCTTAGGAGTGTAAGCCCTAAACCTGGCAGTTGGGCCACTTGTCCTAAAAAACAAAAATACCCCAAAATAACACAAGTCCAAGTGTAGCTATAAAAACTGGTCATTTCAGTGATGTCTGGAAGAACTGGGAACAACCCAAATGTCGACCAAGTATGGAACATCCACAACTAGGAATATTTTGCAGCCATTAAAGTCATCATAGGAGAAAAGTTACAGTGTGGAAAAACATTCATGTATTAAGTTTAAAGAGCAGTTTACATATGTGTAGTAGGATTTCATTTTTGTAGAAAGAAAAAAAAGGTGGATCACAAACACGTGCATGTACACACACACACACACACACACACACACACACGCAAGCAGGACCTAAAGGGCTTAACAGCCTGTAGAAAACTGGGACTATGGGTCTATAAATTTTTCTTTATTTTTGTCTGTTTCCTGATGTTTCTATAATGAATGTTTTTTTTTCTTTCTTTCCTTTTTTCTTTATTTTTGTCTGTTTCCTGATTAATAAATAATGAATGTTTTTTTTTCAGTTACAAAAAACAATGGTGATCTAGCACCTCTTATATTATCTTGGGTAGAGCCCATCCTCTGAAGTGAGGTATCATAAGAATGGAAGAATAAGCACCACATGTACTCGCCATCAAATTGGCACTAACGGACCATCACTAAGGCCTCAGGCTCCCAGACTGCTAGGACTGCAGGCATGAGCCATGTGCCCGGCCTTGTATTTGTTTTATAACAAGGAAAACTTTTAATTATTTTTAAATTAAAAAAAGATTAGAAAACTCCATGTATACTACAACGTCAACCATATTTAAACCACCTAGAAGACTGAGGAAAATTTTCCAAAACGTTAATTTCTGGATGGTAAAATATGAATTTTTTTTGTATATGCCCAATATTCCATATTAAGCATGTTATTTTTATACTGGGGTGATGGAAGGAATGGTGTTCCCAAAACAAGATAAAAAAGTTATTCTCCCATCTAAAACTCTTGAGATAGAACAGCCTTTCCCTACCCCTCTACCTCTAAGGGACAAATAACAAAAACACCTACAGGCATCAAATGTCCTTTAAAGAAAAGGCTTAATATTCAACATTGTCTCCCAACATAACTTTGTTAAAAACCATGAAGGACCAGAAACATTCCACTTTCTATTGCCTGTTCAGAAGTTGCTATGAAAAAAACTGACCAGTGAGAAGCCCTGCTGCATTGGCAGGCATGATGCCTGAGGGCCAAGCAGCAGACCATGGTGATTTATTTCCTCTCATTCTTCTGAAGATGGGGAGAGTCTCTGAGGACCAGCTGATACTGGTGGTAGAGTGCCAGGAAGGATGTTTCTATTTTTCAAACATACCTTAAGTAGCTCAGTATTTAAGAACTCAGGGTAGATGACTATGCAACCCCCAGAGGTAGATATAGGCCAGACTTTTCTCCCTATCATATCCAGGTCAGTACCATAGTCATCACCTACCTCTGACTGTTGCTCAGGAAGCTTCATATTGTCAAAAATCCGAAACACGATTCTGAACAGGTCCTGCCACCAGTGCTTTTCAAAGGTATGGCCATAGCTCTTCATGATCTCAAACATGACTGTGAGTCCTCTGGAGGTAACAAAGTCAGGCACAGAAGAGACAATGGGTGGGGGAAGAGAACAACAGAGAGTTGGAGAGAACAGGGCCAGGTGAGCAAGTGATTGAGGCTCATCTTAGCCATGTAAGGGGCCACCGCACTAGGGGCATGGTTACCTTGTCCGTACGTCTAACTTGCATCTATTAATGATGCAGGAGAGCTCAAATAAGATGGGGAACCAGCCTCGGACCCAGACTCTGTCGGCAGGAGCTACATTCATGTCATCACTTGTGTATTCTTGCAGCACCTAGGATGGAAATCACACCTCAGATGTAGGTTAAGCATGCAAAAGGAAAGAACTGAAAGGGAACTGTATAAATTTTAAGGCCCCACGCATATTCCTCTCCTAAAAATCTCCATTAAGCAAGGGTACAGTGAGGGCAGAGGACACAGAGACATTACCTGTCCCAAAAGGCACATGAAAAATTTCCCACTATAAACTTTGTGGGCCTTTGTGGATTTTAGAACAAGTTGAGCGGGATAGGTCACAAGGGTCCTGGGGGTGCGAAACGTTACATTAAGAACACTAAAGGTCAAACGGTGTTGGCAAATATCCAGGATGATTCATTACCTTAGGTCTTTCTGGAATGTTATTGTAATATATGTTATTTACAATAATAGCAGCAGCAGCTACTTTTTTTTTTTTTTTTTTGGTGAGACAGAGTCTTGTTCTATTGCCCAGGGTAGAGTACAGTGGCGTGATCATCACTTACCACAGCCCTCAACTCCTGGGCTTAAGCAATCCTCCTGCCTCAGCCTCCCAAGTAACTGGGACTACAGGCGTGCAGCACCATGCCTGGATAATTTTTCTTATTTTTTGTAGAGATAGTGTCTCGCTATGTTGCTCAGGCTGGTCTTGAACTCCTGGCCTCAAGTGATCCTCCTGCCTGGGCCTCCCTAAGCGCTAGGATTACAGGCATGAGCCACTGTGCCAGGCCCTAGCAGCTCTTGTTTACTGAGTGCTTGCTATGGGCCAGGAACTATTAAAGTGCTTTATATGGATTAACAATGTATGCCTCTTTTAGAAAGGTGAGATATAGCAACAAAATCCCAAACATTTTCAGGAGAAAACAAAAGGTGATTTTTAAATGTCATTTCTTAGGCACACCACAACGGCATAATGTCATTTCCTAAAAGGGTATTTGTTTTCTTTCAAATAGAAAGGTCCAGCTTCTTGAGCTTTGCTAAAATTCAGAAGTTACAATACTATTATCTTCTATAAAAACAATCTGTAGAATGTCAGTTCAGTACGAATAAAATAAATAATTTCATATACACAAAATAATGAAAAGGTGTAACCCTTGCAATGGCAGCATTCTGAAATAAACACCTAGTTTAGCGCACGCACATCTCTAAGAGTAGCTGGGAAGCTGTCTGTTCACTGCCCGGATGAGCAAGGAGGGAACACACATACCCGAGGCCTCTCGGAGACGTATTTCCCACAGAAGCGGATGAGCCGGATGGCTTCCATGCTCGTGTCGGGGAAAGCAGCGTTGCAGGCGAACTCCGACAAGCACTTCACAGCGTCCTGGAAGGAATCGATGGCTGCAGGGAAATGGTGCTGGAAAATAGTTGCTGGGGAAACACAAGGCACATTTTTATAAGACCGGGATTTAGGGACAGGGACGAAAACACACATGCAGATCAGAGATAATTATCCTTGTGAAATCTAAGAAAAGCATATCAGTATGTCTGGAAGACAGTTTTTCTTATTAAATTATTTATGAATGATTGTGTTGAATACAGATTGGGCTAAACTGGTTTCCTGAGCTCAAGCAATGATGTAAAGGCCCAAATATCCATTCATTCAACAAACATTTATTGAGTGCCAACTATGTGCAAAGATGACCCAGTGCTTTACAATTTCCACGAAGAACAAGTAAACATCTTGTTACATGATCACAGGCAGGACCAAGGACTCTCAGTCAGTCCAGGGTAGAGGGAGACACTGCACTAACTCTGGGCTGGACTGCCTGGGTACAAGTCCTGGCTCCACCACTTCCAAGCTATGTGACCTCAGGCAAGTTGCTCTATTTTACTTTTCTATGCCTCAATTTCCTCTTTGGTAAAATAGAGGAAACAATGGCACAGTCGGCTCTTGTTATTCACGACAGTTACATTTTATAAAGTCGCCGTGAACACTGAATTATCGAATACTGAACCAGTTCCTAGAGGAAATACGGAGTTAGGTTCATGCAAGTCTCTGGTTACAACATTCTCATCAACTGATCAATACATAACCCTGCTGTATGTGTGCTTCTGTTTAAAGACACCCCCTGTATTTAATGCACATAGTTGACTCATTAACATTAGACTCACAGCCAATAGCACTGTGACTCACGCCTGAAGGAAACTAATCGAACAAATGTATTTTCACATCACAGTCTTTCTGCATTTAGGATTATTAGCCAACACTCAGAAATTCACTTGGGGAGCATTTTAAACAGCAAAATCTCCAACAAAAAGCACAAACTGTGAAAAATATGGAGCTCAATAGACCAGAGAAAGCACACTCGTTTATGACATGACAGCTGAAAGAAGAAGGCAGAGTGTCACCTATTCCACCTCAGGTGGGAATGTGCACCTTGGGCGACTCAAGTGTTTTGCTGCTCTGCGCATGCACATGCCAGCGAATGACCACAACAGCACTGTGAGTATTGGTTGTGGAGCTGCAGCATGCACTTCAGTGAACAGGTGATTCTCAAACGTGGAATCTGTCAACGCTGAGGACTGACTGTATTTCCTTCACAGTCACTGGAGTGGCCTTGAGATTGCAAATTTGAATTTAAAATTTTATCTGGCTTAGAATAACATTCACCTTTGTCTGCTGGAGCCATACTGACTGATAATAGGAAAGACCACTTAGAGAAGGCAAGGAAAAAGTCAAAACAGATGAAATGAGGACTAATACATATCAAGTGCTTAGAACACTGCCTGGCACATTATCATGTGCTAGGTAATGAGCTAAAGTAAGGAAAAGAGGCAGCAAGTAAGTGACCACCCTTCTAGACTTGCAGGTGGGACGCTGCAGTGAGGGCACACGGCCACTTACTGACAATGTGGCCCGTGGTCTGGAAGGCCAGCTCCACAATGTTCCCATCGTGATCAGAGGCTGCCTGGTGGAACACGGCGAAAATGTTCTTCCAGCCTGAGCGGATGTTCGCTGCCTGGGAGTTCACCATCTGGGCAATGCAGCGGATCACCATGTCCCGGATGGTCGGAGACCTGAGGAAGAAATGGGGCAGCTGCGTCATCTGTACTTTGGAGAGTTGGGAGAAACGAACACGGCTCATTTCTTAGAAGCAGCATTTAAAAAAACCATTTTCTAAAGCACACAGTAATCCACATTCATTAAGGCTCTGCCACTTTTCCTCTCATTCCCATCCTGAACCCGGCACAATGCCTAGAGCTAGATCCACTACCCTGCAATCATGAAACAACAAACTCAAGGTTGAAAAGCTGACCCTTTGGATGACAGAACAAAGAGATGGAAAGAGCCTGGGTTTCCACTGACAACTTGGGCTATGGAACCAAAGCTGGGATGCCTGCCTCTGACTTCTTGTTATGTAAATAATGCACAGCCTTGTGGTTACTGTTGGTCAGTTTCTCTGGCCCAAAATATTTCAACTAATGTTTCTATAATTCTGCCACCCAGAGATAACCATTACTAAATTCTTCCTGTGTATCCTCTTAGATTTTTAGGCAGGAATATACATGTATGATCAACACATATATGTGGACTGGAGTATATATATATCATTTAAGATGTAATATTTTTGATTATTACAAAAGAAAACCTGAAGATAGAATGCATGGCATATTTTCTGAAATAGCTGCATGGTTAAACATGGTAACAGCTAAATACAGGCAATAGATTAGCATATATGTCTCACAATCTATTAAGACATACAATTACAGGGGAACTCTATTATCTTATAAATAGAAGAAGGTAAGCTATACAAATCTATTGTTTCTATAGTACTAGCTTTGAAAGTCAGTACAGTGGTCTTGGGATTACAGACTTGATTTTTAAATTTCATCGGTCTTAAAACAACATTCATGTTTGTCTTCTAGATGCATAACAACTCATAATAAGAAAGGTCATTTAGAGAAGGCAAGGAGAATGTCAAAAGAGTTAAAAAATCAGCTAAAAAGTCCACAAGATAAACATGCCACCTGCAGATAATGGAGGACTGACGACATACTCAGGTAACTTCGATACATAATAAAATTGAATTCATGGTTGCCTTCTCATGGGAAATTCAGCAACTTGTTGGCAAGAACTATATATAGTCATTAAAATGGTTTTTGCCTGATTGTTAAAAGCAGCATGTAATGATAGCAGAAATTCTGAAAAATGCAGAGAAAGTATAAGGAAAAAAAATTCCTTTACATGTGGTATTTTATATGGAGAGATACATTTCACTATATTGTACTCTTTGTCAAATTCTGTATCCTGCATTTTTCTCCAAATTAATAAGCATTTCCCACATTAGAAACATTGTGAACATTTTGTGTGTGTGTGAGACAGGGTCTTGCTGTGTTGCCTAGGTTAGAGTGCAGTGGCGCAATCATAGCTCACAGCAACCTCAAAATCCTGGGCTCAAGCAATCCTCCTGCCTCAGCCTCCTAAGTAGCTGGGACTACGGGTGTGTCCCACCATGCCCAGCTAATTGTGAAAATTTTTTGTAGAGATGGGGTCTTGTTGTGTTGCTCAGGCTGGTCTTGAAGTGCTGGCCTTAACCGATGCTGTCACCTAGGCCTCCTGAAGTGCTAGGATTATAGGTGCGAGCTGCCAGGCACAACCACTATGAACATTTCTAACAGCTGCACACACAATATCCCATGTTGTCGCTGTACCAACACTTACTTTAATATTTGTATATTTAGGTGGTTTCTGATTTTTTAAAAATTATTTATTTTTCAATCAGCTTTCTCTGGATGGATTAAAAAATCAGGATGAATCTGATTTTTTAAAAACCTATTTTGTGTGACTCACAATGCTTTATTGTATTTCAAATTAACTCCTTTGGAGAGTTACAGAAGTGTGGAATTACTCAGTCAAAGGGCACAAAAATATTAAAGTTCTTGACACATATCACCAAAATGCTTTTGGAAATGTGACAGCAAGTTACAGTTCCACCGACGGTGCCTGAGACTGACTGGCAATGTGCGCTTCTAAACTCACTCCACCCATTTTCAAACTGGCAGGCAACAGCAGGGGAGGCAGAGAAGGTCTGCAGCCAGGAGATGAGGGGTCCTGGCGCTACCAGTGTCAGCATGTGGTTTAGCCATGGGAGGCCTCTGTCTCCTCAGGCACTCTCAATGGTGTTCCCAAAGGCTGGAGAATATTTTTGTGCATTTGCTAAACTCAGGGGTGATGCCAGACTCCGGGCTTAATTTTGGTTCTCTTACAATAAGCAGTAAGGCAGAGAACAGAGACACCAGGAGAAAAAGATACATCCAGGAAACTGATGTTGCCCCTTCATTCACTACTTCAACAACCCACTCTCGCTTGAAGCCTGCCAGCTTGTGAGTTCTCATTTTCTTAAAAAAAAAAAAGAGATCCAGGCAGATCTGGAGTACACTTTTTAGGGGAGTAGAAAGACACAGGGGTGATGCCCAAAAGTCATCTTTGACACCTCTTCCTCTTACACTCCACAGCCAATTCATCAGCACACGTCTCAGGCTTCCCCTTCACGATGTGCACAGGGTCCAGTCCACCAACACTGCTCGCACCCTGGTCCAAACCTGGACAACTGTCATGGACTCCTAACTTATCCTATTGCTTCTCATTTTCCAAGAATAAATTCAGAGTGATCCTTTAAAATATGTCAGACCATTTTACTTCTTTGCTTAAAATCCTCCAACAGCTTCATCTCTCCCACACAGCAAGCCAATGTGCTTACAATGGCCATCAGTTCCTAAGTGACCTACATATCCTGCTACCACTGGAAAGGACTGCATCTTCTACGACTACCTGCCTCACTCTGTCCAGCCACACTGGCTTTCTTTTTTTTGAGACAGAGTCTGGCTCTGTTGCCTGGGCTAGAGTGCCATGGCATCAGCCTAGCTCACAGCAACTTCAAACTCCTGGGCTCAAGCGATCCTCCTGCCTCAGCCTCCCACATAGCTGGGACTATAGGCATGCGCCACCATGCTCGGCTACTTTTTTCTATATATTTTTAGTTGTCCAACTAATTTCTTTCTCTATTTTTAGTAGAGACGGGGTCTCGCTCTTGCTCAGGCTGGTCTTGAACTCCCGAGCTCAAACGATCCACCTTCCTCGGCCTCCCAGAGTGCTAGGATTACAGGCGTGAGCCATCACACCCAGCCCACACTGGCTTTCTAACTCCTGCCAAGCATCGCCTATCACAGGCCTTTTGCTCTTGCTCCTCCCCCTGTTCCTAACTCTCCTGCCAAGGGCTTGTTCTTCACTTCGTTCGGGCCTTTGCCTAAAGGTCACCTTACCGAACACACCTTCACTGACTGCCCTTTATAAAGGGGTGCTTCCACCCCTATCCCCTGACCTTGATCTAATGTTCTTCAGAGTACATTATCACTACCGATGTACTAAACATTTATTTATCTATTCCACTGGAATATAAACAGGGATTTGTTTTTTAATTTTATTATGAAAAATTTCAAACATAAAGTAAAGAGGATAGTGCAATGAACTCCTGTATACCCATCACAGCCAGCTGCAACTATTATCAATTCAAGGTGCAACAAAAACAGGGATTTTTAAACGTTTTCTTTATTGTGGTATTCTCTCTCTGCACTTAGAGTAGTATCAAGCAGATGGCAGGCCTCAATAAATAGAGGCCAAGTATATGAATGAACAGGATGGCTGCTTCGGAGGGACAGGTGTCCTGACCTCTTTATCACCTCCCTGGGGCAGCAATGCTGGGTCACATAATTCTTGTCCTTATTTGAGGATGGTTCAGCAGTGGTTCTTTCTCTAAACTCCCTCAGCACCAGCCCCAATAATGGTGCATGACATGTTTCTATTAGTGGCAGGGTGTCAACTGTCCTCCTAGTTACACAGAGATCTTAGTGGGATTTACTTCGGACAACTGATGTCAATCAGAGTCTGTTCATTCTATTTGCTTCCAGCAACAAGGGAAGAAAAAAATTAATCATGTGGTTAGTGCTAGGAGGGCTTTTTGGGCCCCCACAAGGGAATATGACTAAGGGTCTTCCAGAGCAAAGCACACACCTGTTTTTCTTCATAATATGCTCAAACGGCCTGAGAAAATCTTTCTGGAAACGGAAGTTGGCTAATTCACCCTTCTCAAGAAACTTCATGGAGAGTTGCCTTAATGAGTCAACAGCAAAGATAGCCACATCTTCATTGGGGTTACAGCCAACCTAAACAAGAACAGGAAGTGAGGTGAAACAGGAACAGTGTAACAATTACAGATGTGGGGCTCTGACCATCAAAGATGGATGGCCTATCTCCAAAACACACACTCTGGGAAAAAGACACCCAAGGAGAAAAGAAAATGCTATTTCGTGGCTATGATCTGCCCAATTTTATTTAAGGGTAATGATGAAAGATCAATGTTGAATATTTAATTAAAGGTGCTTTCAAAATGTGCCATTTTAATTTTTTTAATTATAAAATATACATAAGAAAAGCTACCATCTTAACCATTTTTTTTTTTTTTTTTTTTGAGACAGAGTCTCATTCTTTTTGCCCGGGCTAGAGTGAGTGCTGTGGCGTCAGCCTAGCTCACAGCAACCTCAAACTCCTGGGCTCAAGCAATCCTCCTGCCTCAGCCTCCCGAGTAGCTGGGACTACAGGCATGCGCCACCATGCCCGGCTAATTTTTTCTACATATTTTTAGTTGTCCAATTAATTTCTTTCTATTTTTAGTAGAGACGGGGTCTCGCTCTTGCTCAGGCTGGTCTCGAACTCCTGAGCTCAAACAATCCGCCTGTCTTGGCCTCCCAGAGTGCTAGGATTACAGTCGTGAGCCACCGCGCCCGGCCCATCTTAACCATTTTTAAGTGTACAGTTCAGTAGTACACATTCACACTATTGTGCAACCAATCTCCAGAATTCTTTTCATCTTGCAGAACTGAAACACTATACCCAGTAACCAACATCTCCCCAGGTGCTATTTAATTTTATCCAACTATATATGAGGAGTCAAAAGACTTCAGAGTCTATGGAAAGCCTTTTCATACTTTCTCAATGTCTGTCACTGAAAGCAAATGATTATAAAATAAACATCGACCTCGAAAAATTCTGCAGGAATATTTCCACAGAGGCTTTTCAATTTCCTTAAAAATTGTGCTTGTCTGTGGTTTACCTATTTTAGGAAGTAGAGTTATGGGTATATATTTGGTTGCTGCTTTTCAGACTTTTCCCTCAAGAAGAATCCCTAAAATCAGAGCAAGGGAATGTTTCCCACCAGCCCCCCTGCCAAGGGATCTGGGAGCATCTTGCAGTGGCCTGCTCCAAGAAAGAAATTTCACTGACATGTGGTCTGATCCAATAATGTTCTATTTTTAACAAAAGTAATGCAGCAATGTCATTTGCAATAATGAGAAATTGGAAACAGCAATAGGAAATTGGCTACATAATGGTACATTTATATACATAGAATACTATTTGGCAGTTAAAAAGAGAGAATAAACTCAGCCTTTCAAACAGAAGGAAATTCTGATCCATGCTACAACATGAATGAACCTTGAAGGTATTATTATGCCAAGTGAAATAAGAGGCACAAAAGGCAAATGCTGTATGATTCCACTTACATGAGGTGCCTAGAGCAGTCAAGTTCACAGGGACAGACAGTAGAATGGTGGTGCCAGTGCCTGCAGGCAGGAGGAACTTGGGAGTTATTATTTAATGGGCATGGAGTTTCAGTTTTGCAAGATGAAAAAGTCCTGGAGATCTGCTGCACAACAGTGTGAATATACTTAACACTACTGAACTGTGCACTTAAAAATGGTTAAGATGGTAAAGTTTATGTCATGACTCTTATCACAATTAAAAAAGAAGACATATGCTAACATGGCTAAATCTTTAAGATTCCTTGCTAAGTAGAAGTAAGTTACGAAATGCTATGTGTAATACTATTTTTATGGTTTTCAAAAAAGCAGAATAAATCGAGACTATATTATCTATGTTTCTATCAGTTCATACATATGTATGTGCACAGAAAAATGTCTTGAAAGGCATACACCAAACTGATAAAAATAATTAACTTTGGGAAGGGCCAGATGTGTGTGGGAGGGTGGTTAAAGGTGTTTTTAGCTGTCATTTTTGTTTAAAGGGGAGTATGTTCATGTAATGTTCATGTAATTAGAGACTAACAAAATATTCTCCTTCTAAAAATTCAAGTAAAACAAATGCTTCGGAAGACACAACATGCTTACTGTAGAGCTTTGCTCACCCCAGGACACAGTACCTGTGCCCTAGTTTAGAAGAAAAGCATCATACGTGACTGTTCAAACACCCCTGCTAGCAGCCTGAGTGCTAAGTTACAACTGGACTCAGCCATCCACATTTCTTCAAACCCATGAGATTCTCACGTGCCCCAGTTTATAAGGGGAAGCAGAACATCCTTCCAAGGAGGTGGAAAAAATTAAGAGTCCCAGAGTGAGCCACTGAGTTTTCCACAACTTGGTGCTTGATACCACTGATTAGGTGAAACAGACATTTGTAATGAAGTTGACAACCACAAAACATCTAATTACTACCTGCCAGCTGTTGTCCCAAGCTTGCCTGTAAGGGGCCAACAGATAATTGAGAACTGGCACGCAAGGAGTCTTGACAACAGAATTGTGAGTGGGAAAAGTAACTTGAACAAACTGATGTTCCCTCCAAGAAAGAAGTTCCCCTGAACACAAAATCTAGACTTCAAAGAGTTGGGAAAATGCTTATCAAAACACTTTTGGATAATTATTTCTGAGAGAACAAAGGATTCCACAGCTGTTATCCAAAAGATGGTGAGGAATAAATGAGCAATGTTTGCTCTAGCTTAGTTGTCACAGGCTTGGGTAAGAATACAAGGTACAGTAATGGTAATGATTCACATTTTCTTTCTCAAGCAAGTTCATACCAAGTATTTTCACTGGTCCACTAAAGAATTTGTTTACCCAAAATAGCAGGAAAGATGGTACAGAGTCAGTCGGTTATAGTGTTACCATCCACTCGACAAGTAGTCCCTCTGGGTCATCCATAGGCTCCTGTGCCTCTCTCTCCTCCCTGAGGGCTCAGGACACTTCCACAGAGAGGTGACCATGCCATCTCAAGAACCCTGACACACAGCACTGCTTCCCGTCAGCTACTTTATCATAAAATGAGGGTGAGCTCCATGTGGGCAGGGGCCTCATCTGTCCGCGGCCTGCCTGTCGCAAGGCACTCAAGATACTTTGTTAAACAGATGGTGTGCTATGAGGTGCCTTAACTTGAGCTGATAAAGAAACAAAGAACATTCATTAGCTGATGCACCAACTTAGGAGCAAGAGCTACACTTGACAACACTTGATTTCAGTGGAGTGCTGCAGGCCAGCACCTGTGCCCAAGTGCTGATGGTGCATAGCTCTTCCCTGCTCCATGTCTAGTGACATTGTTCTTTTTTTCTGTTCATCTGATGGCGAGTTTAAGGTACGGTGACATCATATTACTAGTTTTAAATTGGTAGTGGTTAGGGTATTTACAACACAGAAACTGGCAGATGCTACAAATCATTTACTAGTTGACTGTTCTATACTCCAATGGTGATTACTTTTTATGATTTTCTTCTATTTGATGGAGAGCCAGTCTCTGTTGGATTAACTGTTCTCTATTAACACTATTTTTAAGCATTACTACTATAACTTTACATCTCCAGGCCGGAGAAAGTTTTCTTGAGATCACAAAATGTGTTTCGGTAGGAAACGGTGTTAATAAGTTACTATGTTTCCCTGAAGAAGCAAATGAAATTACAGATACACACACATCTATCTTTTGATTGCTTCTTTTTCATAATTTTTTTGTGGTAAAATACACACCTGATGTTTTATTTATTCAACATATGTGTGCACGTGTCTGTATGTACGTAATAAAACCTCTAATGGAGGAAAAGAAGTTCTGTCTGGTTTACTACCAGCACTTGTCAGTTTTAGAACACACAGGTGTCTTTGGCTTGCTTCTGATTTAAAAACAAATGTTAATTTTTTCTCAATAAAGATTTCAGAAGGGTGGTGGCAATAAGTACCAGGATGTAAGAAGTAGTGACATTTAATATTCAAACTATATGGAACATAACCTAACCTTAGGTCATTAAGAAGGCATTTCAGAGTTTGCAATGGTTCCAAGACTCAGCAGTCCAGTGACTATGATGATCTTTGTCACGTTAGCCTACATACTGAACATGGATATTAAAGTATTTTCAATACCACTGGAATTTTAATTCATTCTACATGAATTCTACCAGTACATAAGTATGATATTACTCGTATCAGCTGTTCTTGACTTCACAGGGAAAATGAATTATAGGCATCTAAAAAACGGGGCCAATATTTTTTTTCTTAAGACAGGTCTCGCTGTGTTGCTCAGGCTGGAGTGCAGTGGCGTGATCATAGCTCACTGTGGTCTCAAACTACTGGGCTCAGGCGATCCTCCTACCTCAGTCTCCCAAGGAGCTGGAACGACAGCCATATGCCACTACACCTGGCTAATCTTTAAATTTTTTGTAGAGATAGGGTCTCACTATGTTGCCCAGGTTGGTCTTGAACTCCTGGCCTCAAGCAATCCTCCCTTCTTAGCCTCTCGAAGTGCTGGGATTATAGGCATGAGCCACTGTGCCTGGCCCAGGGCCAACTCTTTATCACTTCTTTTAAAAATGTAGTTATGTGT
>NW_012150219.1:595271-596700 GCF_000956105.1 Propithecus coquereli | reverse complement strand
TTTTTTTTTCCCCCAAGAAAAACTGTTGACTCTTGGTCTAAATAGTGAGTGCTGTGGTATTTTAACTTGGCCTATTTTCTTTCTTCCTTTCTTTTTATTTTTAAGGCTAGGCATGTGAAGCAGTGGGAGTAAAGAAGGAACAAAAAAAGTCTGTAATTGGTTTTGATAACTTGGCCTATTTTCATTATCTTCTGCCCATAGGAAGCCTTAAAAACTAACAGCTTCAAATCAATGGTAACTATGAAGCCAGTAGCCTAGTAGTCCCTGGAAGGGCTTGAAGAATAGCCTCGAAGTTCCCCAAAAACACTATTCTCAGAGAATCGACGTTATTTAACCTAACTCAGATCTCACTCAGTGCAAGCATCCTTTCGCCGCCAAGCTTTTATTGAAAATAACCAGCAGTTTAACATGGCAGCTACAAGAGATGCAATAAAACATTGGGGCGAGCAAGTACTTGGTCAAAAACTTAAAAGGTGGCTGGGCATGGTGGCTCACGCCTGTAATCCTAGCACTCTGGGAGGCCAAGGCGGGAGGATTGCGTGAGCTGAGGAGTTCGAAATCAGCCTGAGCAAGAGCGAGACCCCATCTATACCAAAAAAAAAAAAAAAAGATAGAAATTAGCCAGACAACTAAAAATAGAAAAAATTAGCCAGGCATGGTGGTGCATGCCCGTAGTTCCAGCTACCCTGGAGGCTGAGGCAGAAGGATCGCTGGAGCCCAGGAGTTTGAGGGTGCTGTGAGCTAGGCTGATGCCACAGCACTCTAGCTCAGGCAACAGAGTGAGATTTTGTCTCAAAAAAAAAAAAAAAAAAAAACTTAAAAGGAAAAGCTGGGGATGAGGCATCCATAGGAGGCTTTGAAAAGCTCTAACATACTCCTGGGATTTAGACAGCCAGGACATGTGCAAGGCTTTGTGTACAGCCAGGAAGGATACAAGAAGGGTAGGTAAGTCCTTCTCTGTGGCTTACCCTTAGGCTGTATGGGAATAAGAAGTGAAGGCAAAGGGAGAGTTGCAAATGGCTTGCTGAGTGTTGAAGGAGCACCCCGAAAATGTACATAGAACCCCTCAGCAAGCAAAAGCTGGGGGACTTAACAAAGGTCTCAGGCATTTAAGGAAATCTCTTACCACTAAAGCTAACTAAGCAGAGACTTCAGTAGCCACATGCAAAAAAAGAAAATAAACTTTACACAATTACTTCAGGACAGTCACTAAAGAAACAAATAGCAGTGATGACAACAATAACAAACCCTGGGTGGGGGATGGGGAATTTGATACTCAAAGTTGCCATATTATTTTAAATATCCAGTTTTTGTCAAAAAATTTATAAGACATGCAAAGAAAGGAGAAAGGATGGCTTATTCACAGGAAAAGAACCAGTCAATAGAGACTGTCCCTAAGGAAGCCCAGATGTTGAATTTATTAAATAGA
>NW_012150219.1:593977-594480 GCF_000956105.1 Propithecus coquereli | reverse complement strand
TTAGCCTCTCGAAGTGCTGGGATTATAGGCATGAGCCACTGTGCCTGGCCCAGGGCCAACTCTTTATCACTTCTTTTAAAAATGTAGTTATGTGTGTATATATATATATATTTTTTTTTTATATCAATGAAATTATTTTTAAATCTAAAGAGTTACCTTATTGAAGTGATCTCCAATGACATGCCATATTCGGGACCACTGCAGTCGGATCCGATTCATGTTATAATATGATATCTCCACAATCTTCTGCAAGCTGAACATGCGAGGATGGTGGGGGGAAGCCAGTTCATCCATAGACACAGCACACAGCCAGCGGACAAAGTCAACTACGGGTCAGACCCAACAACACGTGCGAAGCCTCATTAGTAAGGTCAGACAGTCACAAGATGAGGCTTCTGTAGCTGCCATGGGTGAGTCAAATACATACCTATTGCATTTCCATCCAATCTGGTAGATCCAGTAAAAATTCTAGGAAGATAATTCCATAATAAAATGTAAATTAA
>NW_012150219.1:577405-591192 GCF_000956105.1 Propithecus coquereli | reverse complement strand
AACGATAAAATAAAATTAAACTTATGTTTTGGCATTTGGCATACATCTTTATTAGTATACAAGCCCTCAGTTGTACCAACCATCTCCCTTTCTCTATGTAGCATTAAAGGCCTACGTTTGGGAAAACACATTAGAATCAACTGATACTAATCCAGAGCTCCTAGAACACGCAAAGGCTCACACCTGTTGAAGGCTGGGCGTGCTTTACAGGATTTCACTCCCGTCATCCTTGACAAGCACCCTAAGAGGTAGTTGCCACTGCAACCCCTATTTTCCGAGTCCATGCTTTTAACCATTATACTATTCCAGCCACTGTACATGGGACCAGGAGCCTACTCTCCGCAACTGGATGGCCTGGGCTTGAATTCTGCCTTTGTCACCTCCTTGCAGTGTGACCTTGCTCTTATTTCTTCACCCTGTACTTTAGTTTTGTCAATTACAAAATGGGCAGGATGATAGTCCCTACCTCACTGGGTGGTTATGAGGATTAAATGAATTAAAATATATAAACTGAATGCTGAGAATGTGGCCTGGCACATTTGTTTGTCCTATTTACTATTATTATGTTATGTTGTTGTTATGATTATGTTATAGTATGTTACTATTATTATTTATAATTGACCTAGAGTCTCTCAATCCAATGTATACCTTAGAAATATTTCTACCTACATAAGAATACTCTTTAATAAAAGCCCCCAAATGAACATGGAAATGTTGAACCTACTCTTTAAAATCTAGAGACACACACAGACACCCCTCTAATTTCAGGCACTAGAGCTATAGCCTTTTCAAAGCAAATGGCTTCCCCCCAGTATAGTCATAGGTATAGAAATAAAAGTAATGCACCCTGCCAATTTTGGTCAAACAGACATTTTACTCAACAGTTTAATCACAATTAAGAGAGCTGACATAGCACATCCACTTCATTCATAAACACACTGTCAGCTGGCACATAAGAAAGAGACAGTTTACATGACAGTCCTGATGAGACAAGAAGGGTTTCATCCCGGTTAACTTGCGAATCCGTGATGGCCAGCCATGGGGCCTGGTATCTTACCAAGGCCGAGGCCCATGAACTCTTCTCCTGCCAACGTGTGGCCCTTCAGGCTCCCTTCTCTTTCTCGCCCAGACCCAGACAGGTAGCGGGTCTTCACGCCGGTTCCTATCAGCTGAGCAAGCTCCAGCTGGCTGATGCATTTCAAGATCTAATGGAAAGAAGGTGTGAAGAAATGAGTTTCCACTTCACAGCCTGAAAAAGGGCACTGTGATCTCAAGTCAGCCATTCAAGTGTTCTTTGAAACAAGCAGCTTTTCAAGGTGAGAATAGAATCTAAGGGCCTTAGGATGGCTTCCCGAGAGGACATATCCACTGGCCAAGCAGCATCAAGAGCCCTGGCTACACAGCCCTTCTTCAAGTGTGGGTCTTGAAGATAAGCCATGCAGTTTTTAACTATTAAAAAGGAGCAAAGCAAAAGAAAAGTTGGCACAATGGAGGTATGCCATAACTATGTTTATTTAGTTAAGTACTCAATAAAGAGAAAAAACGTATTTGATTGGAGCAAGGGGACTCAACCCACATGCCACTCAGTAAGTGCACCATTTAGTCTGACCAGCCACCTCCACCTCCCTGTCCACCCTCCCCCTGGACACAACCCACCAGCCTTGCTGGCCTCAATGTTGCTCCTTTAAACTGCCATCTCTGGTCCCACCAGGGCCGATGGGCACTAGCTGCTCCTTATGCCTGAGATGCTGCTTCGCCTCGGCTCAGTCCTTCGATTCCCAGCTCAGATGTGAGTGTGCCCCTCAGAGAGACTGTCCTTGACTATGCGAGATCATATGTCCCATCGCTACCCTTGGTCCTACTTTTTGTTTCCTTAGCACTCATCTTTTTTTGGCATTATACCATGGGTTGGTTTGTTCTCTGCTGTAAGTGTCAAGAGGGCATTAACTCCATCTTAATCACTGTTAAATCTCCAGCACTCAAAATAGTTGGCAATTATTATGTGGTCAACTGAACAAATAAGAATGTGCCCTAGAATGGCATGCGGTGGGGGATGAGAATGTCCCCGGCGGGTACTTCTGGTGCCGGTGGACGCGCCTGCACACAAGCCCTCTCTCTCCTGGAGATACCCAAACAAACAGAAATCAGTCCCAACATCAGTCCCAACTTCTGCAGGAAGCGTTGGCTACACGAAACTTACAGAGGGACAGCACATAGATGCCCCCCGTAAACCCTTCCTAAGGAATTTTCGTGGGAACTTCTGACTAAATAAAGCTGAACGTTGCCTTTCATGCTGACGTTACAATCCAGTCCCAGAGTACAGGACTCCACGACACCACTGAGCACTGCTGAGTATTTTTGCTTAGAAATTGCCACCTTATGACTGAGAAATGGATTTAATTCCTCCAAAGAATCATCCCTTGATTTTCCACACAGCACAATACTATTAAATTATTACTAGTAAACTACTAATGCCCTCCCTTTTCCAGAAGCTTGGGATAGCTGGGATCTCAAGAATGTCAATAATACTGCAAAGACCAAGGACTTATTTGTTCTAAGCTGATTTCTCGAAGTTTCTAACCACAAAGGTGGCTAATTTCGTTTTTAGTATTTCCAGATGCTACCACACACTTGGCAAGCAGCAGGAACTCCACATTGGTCATACCTCTCAGGCTAAAAAAAAAAAAAAGCTCTAGAAGAAAAAGCAACTATTCCTTGATTCTCCAGGTATTATGGTCATACCTCTCAGGCTAAAAAAAAAAAAAGCTCTAGAAGAAAAAGCAACTATTCTTTGAATCTCTAGGTATTATGATTCCTCAGAAGATGGAAAATGATTTTTTTAAAAAAGCATACAAATCAACAGTTTCTAACATGGACTACTCGGAGTTGTGACAGAGAAAGGAAAGTGGGACAAAGCTATGTGCCATGGTGACGATGACAGCAGCTAACACTGCTGAGTTCTTCCTACTTGCCCAGTGCGGTCGTAAGCCCCTTTCCTTCTCACAAGCACCCCAAGAAGGCTGCACAAACGAGGAAGGCGGCCTCAGTGACTAACCAGCCCGTGCCATACAGGCGGAAGGGGGTGGAGCCCCCAGACCAGACCCCAGCAGCCTGGCTCCAGAGCCTTTGCCCAGACCACCCGATCCATGCAGGGGGCGGCGGCTGACAGCAATTTTCTTTCTAGGTCAAACAGTCCCCTCTACTCCCCATGGCCTCATCTCTACTCTTTCACAGTTTTCTCTCTAAACAAAAGGTAGTACATCTAGGTAGTAGAAAAATTAGAAATTAAGGAAAAAAAGAAGAAAACAAATAGCCTCTATAATTCTATCACTCAAGATGTTAACACTTTGGTTTATCCTTTCGAATTCCATTTTCTGTATGTTTGGCACCAGGGATGACGTCTCACAGTGTTAAAACAACTTTTTAGTTACTGTACTGTGACCATCTTCCCATAACACGGTCTTTAATATCATCTTTATCTTTTTTCTCTGAAGTCTCTTTTAATCCATAGGTCCCCCTTCCATTTATTATTTTTCTTGCAATCGATGCAAAACCTGGTCATCTGCTCTGTGGGTCTGTCACACCTAGAATTTGCAGGCTGCATCCTCATGGCATCAACTATCTGTCACAGCTTCTGTCTTCTTACGTTTCCTGTAAACTGAAATTGGGGTTTGAGTCTGGGGCAAGAGCATTTCTTAGGTGGTATTGTGTGTTTCCAGCAGGAAGCACATAATGTCTGCTTTTTAACAACATCATTTTTTCAGCATCATTGTAAATGGCCACATAAAATTCTAAGGAAAGCTGTCCCACATTTTTTAAAAAAAGAGCTCTCTCTCATTGCTGGGATACTGGATATCTAGCTGTTTCTAATCCAATCTTTGCCCTAGAATGATTAAAACTGTGCTTACTGTCCTTTTAAAACATCTTTGTAGAAGTATGTAACTATGTCCTTAGGTGAAAATCTTTTTTATTTTATTTTATTCTTTTCTCCTTAGTTGTTTTAATATGGTTCCCAAGTAGCACGTTGTGGACATAGGTGAGAATCTTATAACATTGTCTAGTTAAATCAAAAGGTGAGCTCACCGGCACGCTCTGACGCTCATTGTGAATGCTGACCGTTTCTTTTAAAGATACAATTGGGAGAGAGATCAGTCTCCTGGCTGTGTGGTAAGTGTACACTGACTATAGGAACTCCCAGGAGGTGCAGGAGGACTTAAGACAAGTGGCACTAAGATGGGAATAAAGTCGCCTCAACACAAGTGCACTCTGTGGGGGTGCACACCGTGAGGGGGTGTGTCTGAACTCCCTCTGTTTTTACGGCCCCAGACAGGCTGACTTTCAGATACACGAGGTAAAGCGAGGTATGACTTTGAGAAAAATGGAACTGACCACAGAGATCAACACTGAATAAAAGAAATGCCAGGAGCCACCCCAACTGCGAAAAGGCAATTCAAGGACACACACCTCATGCCAGGAATTCCCCAGGTAGTTGCCGTCGGTGTGAGCCACTGTAATAAGCGTCTTTATGGTGTCGATGTTCTTCTGCTTCATTTCGGTGATGCTGGAGCTGGCTGTGAGCAGGGAGAAGCGAGCAAGAGCCTGAACATAGGCATCTCGTTCCAGCTGCAACGGAAGCCCAAGAGAACTGTGATGCTACCTTTAGCGTGGTTGTTTTCACATCTGTAGGGCTGGTGTACAGGGCTTCTCTGATACCTTTTTAAAAATCATGTCTTTTGAATCCTATCTGATACCTCTGTACGCACACTGACAGGCTCTCTGCACATGAACACGCCACTTGTTCCATGTTGATGTCCTCCGGCTATCAGAACATCCCAGTGAGGCTTCCTGTACACCACACCGCAGCTTTCTCCTTTCCCCCCGACCTCGATCGAACCTATCTATCCCACGTTCCATTCTCTCGACTGCTAAGATTGCCAAATAAATTCTAGTATCTGCAACAATCCTGCAAGGTAGGTGTATTTTCTCAAGTTTACAAATGAGGAAATAAATGGTGTTTCAGAGAGAAGTTAGCTGGGCCAATGTCACGTGGCTGGAGAAGTAGCAGAGGTGAGTTTTTTGAAACCCAGATCGTCTGACTTCAAAGCCTGTGGCCTTGTTGCAAAAGAAAATGTCTAACTGTAAAACGAATGGGAACAGAAGATTGAGTTTACTTAAATAAATGGGTGCAACTTCTTACTGACTTGGAAAGGGATGCACGGGATTGACAACCTCCTGATCTCATAACAGCGTAAGAATTACAGTCCATTTATTTGCTTGAATTTTTCATGACTCAAAAGGTTTACAGATACATTCATATTGTACTGAACTGCTCGTTTCCCCAGAGAAGAATTGAAAAGACAGGAAGTAATAAAATCTGATCTTAAAAGGAAAATGATATTTTTAAGCACACATTTAAAGACAGAAAGTTGGGCAGATGGCTAGAAAGGCTATTTCGTCAAACGCAATCAAGTAGCTTGGATCTCACCTACGCTTAAAGAAGGTTTTATTCCAAATCTCTTAATTTTTTTTTCCCCTAATGAGATGCCAGTACAAAGCTATGGGTTTCTTCTCAGTGGGCATGAGTAAATAGTTTGCTAAGACTCTTGATTTACTGAAAATTTCTGATAGTTTCTAAGTTTCATCAAATCTAAAAGAATACAACCAACTAAAATCTCCGGAGCGTTGCTGACGTACACCCACCTGCATTCCAAAGATGCAGGCAATTCGGATTGCACATCTGATGCCTTCTAAGCACAGTGAGGCTACTTCAGTGTCATCACAGTTCTGTAGTCCAATGCTGTAGGCTGCCAACAGTGGCGTCCACACCAGCTATCAAGGAAGGAAGGTTTCAGTAACATCCAGAGTTTTAGCATGGAAAGAGCACCTGCAGGCCACACTGTTAGTCACCGGAACAGCCAGGATGCCAAGTTCACTGATACTTTTATTTCAATCTATTCCATTCACAATATAAAACAGTTCCTCCTAAACTATGGTCACAGCTATCACTATAAATGTACTATTTACTAAACATACAGTTCAAAAGGAAGGATTGTTAATATGTGGCTAGTGTGCCACAACTACAACTACCTGTGCACATGGCAGACATCACTAGTAAATCCCAGAACATCCTGTTCCCTACTGAATCTGCATCAGGCTTGAGAATGCTTCTTTACCCAGTGTACCAGGCAGCCATTATAAATCAGAAGTCGGTGTGCAAAATAAAACCTGTAAGTGACTTCTGTTTGTAACAGTTTACTGAAAGGTTCTTAATTCAAAGAATGTAGACTTTACTTTTCTTCCAACTTTCTTGTGAATTCCTTGGAAATAAAAGGTCACAAAAATCTAGAATTGATCACCTAACAGAATATTGACAGTTACTATAAAAACATCTTAAGAGAAAATTACTGTGCTATGTATATAGAATATGTATATTTTCTAGATCTTTTAAAAATAGAGACCTCAGACTATTGTCTTTTTCTTCCCTCTAATCTCATGTAACAAAGTAGACCTAAGGCCACCAAGGTGTGAGATGTCCCAACAAAACTATCTCTTTATCTTTTGCCTGAATAATTCATTCAATCCCTCCTGCAGCCCTGTATGTGGCCTCATTTTATAGATGAACAGAGGGAGAGGTTGAGTAACCTGACCAAGGTCACACAGCTACAAAGTAGCAAAGCCAGGATTCAAACGCAGATGTTGTGACCACAGAGTCCACGGCTGGTGCTGGGGCTTGCCCGGCATCATCAAAGGATACGTAGGAAGGACTCGCTTTAGTTACTCTTCAGACAGAAGCACCTACACCTGGACTTTCCTCTCCTCAATCTCTTTACCATTGTAATCTCGCCAGCCAGCTTCCCGCTGGCCAACTCCAGCATCTGGCTCAGCCACAGGCTCTGTAACGTCTCAGGATACTCACTTTGAACATTGGCCGGACATGGTCCAAGTGAGTGGCGCTTGTAAACGGGGCTTTGGCATGGCTCACAGCCTCCATCAGAGCTTTGGCTGTTTTAGCCATTTGCTCCATCTCCAGATTGTACAGTAGCCGCCGCTGCTTTTCACTAGCTACATCTATAAAGAAGTAAGATAAGAGCAGTATGATAAGAGCAGCTAACACTGAGTATTTGTTATATGTTGGGAACTATTTCAAAAGATGTACACTGATTAACTCCCAAATCCTTCCAACTATCCCATGAATGTGCTACAGATATAATATTATTACCATTTTACAGATGGGAAAAACGAGGCAGAGAGGCTAAGTAACTTGCCCAGGGTCATACAGCTAATAAGCAGTAGAACTGGGACTTGATCCAAGGCAGTGTGGCTCTAGCGCCTGTGCTCTAAACTACTACACTCTGCTGCCTCTCAAACAAAGAAACTGAAAACTTCACAGGGGCCTTAACTAATAGAATTAAGAGTAGAAGAGAATCAAGAATAGAATCAAGGCCGGGCGCGGTGGGTCACACCTGTAATTCTAGCTCTCTGGGAGGCCGAGGCGGGCGAATTGTTTGAGCTCAGGAGTTCGAAACCAGCCTGAGCAAGAGCGAGACCCCGTCTCTACTAAAAATAAAAAATATATAGAAAAAATTAGCCGGGCATGGTGGCGCATGCCTGTAGTCCCAGCTGCTCGGGAGGCTGAGGCAGTAGGATCGTTTGAGCCCAGGAGTTTGAGGTTGCTGTGAGCCAGGATGACGCCATGGCACTGTAGCCTGGGCAACATAGTGAGACTCTGTCTCAAAAAAAAAAAAAAGAATAGAATCAAGGTTGGCACAATCACCACTGGAATTAAAGCAAAGTTTAAAGAATACATTTTTTGGGGTAATTTAGCTCTCAGATTACATATTATAATTCCCTCTTTTTCCTAATCACAAATCTAGCAAGATAATATGAAAGAACACAATAATAGAATCATATTTCTATTCAGATATCTAGATATGCAAATTAAATCCATCACCAGAGTAGTCATGCATTTTGATACACTAGAAAATGAGAATTAATAGAAATAATTTGCCATTAGACCTTACTCTGCTTAGTAGATTTGGTTGCAATCGTATGCTCTTTTGTTTCTTTCATTGCAATTTTCTTGCCTTCTATCTCTTCATAGATGCTCGAGAGATACTCTTCTGGTAGATCTTTACTATCATTGATACCGCGATTCATTTTAATATACTGCTCTTTTGTCATTTTGTTTTTTACCTGAAATTGAAAAAAATTAAAAGCCATTTTAAAAACATCTAATTGCCCAAGCGAGCTACTTACTTAGCTAGCACAATATACGAATCATTAAAATGTTTTACCTGAGGACTGTGCAAGTCTGTAGTGAGCATAATAATTGAATACGCTAGGACGTACGCAGTGTCGGCACTAGCAAACAGAGTTTGCCTGCAAGAAAAGATTCCAGAGGTAAAAAACGTTCATGGCGACAAGGTGTGGAAGGCACAGTGCTAAAGGGGACACGCTTCACTAAAAGCAGGCCGGCTGCTCCACCTGATCCCAAAGAAGAGTTTTCGTGCTCTCACCCTCACTGAACAATAATTAACAACCCAGAGTACAGAAAATGCTAATGTTGTGTTGGATTCTAGGCTTCTTTGAATGAAGTAGTTTCAAGTCAATTTTTTAAAAAGACCCTTGAGGAGCATCAAGGGCCATGACTAAGGTGAGGCAAGTGAGCACAAGATGTCAGGAGACCCTCACTTGTGGCTGCTGCCCCTGCCCTTGCCCTGCACTGAGAGTGACACCTCTTTACGTTTCGCATGCTCAGTGCCTCACCTGATCCGGCTCCTGAGAGCATCTACTTTGTGTCGTGCACCCTGCTAGGCACTGGACAGACTGACTGAAACTGTTGTTTAGTTATTAGTTATGTACAGTTTATACCATCCATTACAATACTGAACGGAAATACAAAGGAAAATATTTATGTCATTCTAAACAATAAGCTTGTGAAGTCTGACTTTTTTGCCTTAGGCAAGAGGAGACAGACAAAAACGTGGATGTACAACCGCATATGTGAAGCTGAAGCTAGAAAATCTGGTCTGTCCAAATTGCCCCTAATGGGAAAGGGAGACATTTGAAGAACATAACGAAAGGTTTGCATTTTAATATGAGATTTAATTAGGTTACATATTTAGTGACTAAGGAAAACAGAATGACGCTTCCAGGTCCACACGGGAGATATGTTTAAAGTAAATAAGATCTAATTATGTCTTCACAGAGAATTCTAATGTCCATTTGGTTAAAATGATTAGACATTGCCTCTGCCAATCCTGCCATCTCCCAGGAACAGCTTGCCATCTACTCAGAGGACTGGGACCAATTAATATAAAAACGAAGTTGACTTGAGAAGAAAACTGTTATCAAAATGTTTCCACTGAACAATTTCTACATCATGTTCACTGTATATTCAGACATTCTTAATTGCACGTTCAGTGGAAACAGCATGAGCTTTCGAGTTAGACAAATCCATACTCAACCCTGGCTCTGCTACTGATAGATTTTGGATAGGTGGCTCATCTTCCAGAGTCTCAGTTTCCTCACTTGTAAAATGGGGATACTAGTCCCAGGCTTACCATTAATTAAGTGAAATGCAAGTAACTTATGAAATGCATGGCCTACACGCAAGCAGCATTTGATAAAGGTTTATTTCCTTTTCTACTTCCAATTCCTACAAAAACACGAACCACCCATCAAAAAAGTCCCCATGATAAAATCACGTCCTTTGGTCGTTTTTATTAGTTTTGTAGCCATTTCTGTAACCTGTTCATCAGTATGTAATCAAAGAAAAACCAAAATCCTTGGGATCTACCCCATATATTAAATCAGGGAGCTATTCTTGATTAGGGAAGAAGTGCCCAATTTCCTCCTCTAAACTCATAAAACTACTCTTTTATAGCAGTTAATAGCATAGGCTTTAGCTGTATGATCTTGGGCAAGGTACTTAACCTCTCCGGTCCTCAATCTCCTTGTCTGTAGAATTGGGGAGGGAGGAGGACACAAATAGGTTGCTGTGAGGTCTTACATGAGATAATCTCTCAGTATAGTGCCTGGCACAAGGTGAACAGATACTTTAGTTGCTTGGCACAGATTTAGAAAGATTAAACCTCAACCAAATTAAGCTTAGTGTTCTGATGTGGAAGAGACTTAAACATGGTGCTCACCCTTGGTTGCACTCTATGTATCTTGCGGCAAACTTCTCCATTAACCGGTCAATCTTCTGGGCTTCCCCAGGTAGGCGGAAACCTTCTAGGAATGTCCGCAGGGCTGAAACAAATTCCTTTTCACAGAAGTCAAGTTGGTCCACGTAGGCATACATCACCTCCTTGTTGAACCTTGTGCTGTCTCCCAGAAAATCACCTACTTGGGTCTGAAACATACACACTGACTCACATCCAGAAACTGTCAAATATGAACCCACAGCAAAAGCCACCTGCCAAACAGTAGAGTCAGAACACCCTGGCCCTAAATGCCCAGAACACACTGGACTACTCAAACAGCTAGGGAACACCTGAGCTGCTCACCCACCCAATCATTCCAGATTCAGCCTATCCTGCCATGGATGAAGGAAGATGAGGACACATAACAGACTTAAAAACAGAAAGAATGACGGGAATCACTCAGGAACAAAGTTAGTTGCAGCTGGGCAGCCAGAAGAACACTTTCTAACGGTCAAGGACATTTTGAGCTCCGACATTGTTCCACCAAGTATGCAACCACCTGCCGGGAGGCTCATTTATTCCCTCGAAAGAGCTTTTGCAGCCCTGGCCAAAGGGATAAGCAGGACTGCTGTAACGAGGGGTTGGACAATAGACAATGTACTCAGGGCCAGCCAATCCTGAGGCTCAAGCTGGTAAGCGCTCAGAATCACCTGATGGGACTCATATGCAAGAGCTAAACCCCCAGTCTTACAGAATCGAGGCGCTCTTCCTGGTGCAGGAATTGGGCAATGTCTTCCACCGACGTTCCCAGCATGCCCTGCTCCTGGAGATACTGGATCCCCCTCTTGGGTTTCTTGTTGAACCTGTTTCAGGAAGAGATGGGACACAGGGTGCTTATTTCAAAATCTGCAGCATTGAAAAAGCGTATTTGAGTTTACAGTAGAACACTATGAACAAGCCATCACATATAAGCTGGTAAGGTCCTGTGTGTCCTGGCAGCTTTTCCAAATCCCACCTTCAATTTCTAACCCAGCAGAGTCCACTAGTTGTCACCCTGTATCCATTCTCCCCTTCTCCAACACTAATAGAACCCTAGGCGTTTAGATAAGTCACAACCATTGTAATGAAAACTACATTTCCCTGCGTCCCTTAAATAAAGTACAGCCATGTGATAGAGTGAAATAAGAGCAGAATGATGTGGGTACTTCTGGAGGGATCCTTAGACAAAGCTGACTCAGGCGGGAGGTATACCCTTTTGGCCCTTTCCCCCTTCTTTCCAGAATACATGTGGGATGGCTGGTAGTCCAGCAGTCACCTTAGGCTATGAAGCAACCCTGAAGATGAAAATGATGTGCTAAGATGGTAAAGCAGTCAGATAAAAGGAGCCTAGATCCCATAAGAGCCACCATGACAGCCTTAGACTGCCCACTTTTGGATTTCCTTTACTTGAGAGAGAAATACATGGTTTAAGCACTGTTATTTTGTATTTTTTGTTAAAGGAAGGCAAAGCTAACTAACATATAGATTCAACTTACATTTACCAGGCCTGCACGGGCGAGTGACATTCATGGATAAACACAAACTGGCAAGGGCCGTGAAAAACTCACACAGGCGCAAGGACGGAGACTGACTCTGCTTAGATAGTGTGGTTACAGAAGGCCTCTCTGAGGGAGAGACGTTTTACCAAGTCTGAGGGATGAAAAAGAGCCCAGAGTATTCCAGGCAGAGGGCACCATGGCGAAAAGAGTTGGAGGTGTTCAAAGGACTGAAAACGCACTGTGTGACTCGGGGCACTAGTAGGAGACGAGCTTAGTGAGGGAGGCCAGAGGCTGGGTCAGACTGTGGTGCAGAACAGGAAACTTGGAATGATTTTAGGCAGGAAAGTGATAAGACTTGATTTATGTGTTCAAAAGATTACTTTAGCTGCTGTGGGGAGAATACACCGGCGGGAGGTGCGTGGTGAGAGTGGGCATGAAGAGATTAATACTTCTTTCAATTAGTATTATAACATCAACTTTGAATTTACTGAGTTAATCATTCAAAAGTTGGGCAGGATATGAGATTGTTGTATGTATTCATGTGTCTAAAAGACTGGAAAGAGACAAAGATTTACCAATGACTGACGATGATGCTATGGCTATATGGGAGAAAGTCCTTATTTTTCAAAGATGTGTGGCTGAAGTATCATGATAGTTACAAATTAGTGTAAAATGGGTCAGAAAAATATATACATACGTAAAACAAATATGGCAAATATTAATTTTTCTGTATGTCGAAACTTTTCATAATACGTAATTGGGAAAAATGTTAACAATGGTGATTTCCTCGGGTAGTAATTTTATGAGTGATTTTTTACATTCTTGCTTTATATTTTTCTATATTTTCTAAATGGGTTTAATTCTTTTCATCGGAAAAGGGAAAAATAAAGGCTGCATTAACCACACAAACAGTGCTTTTATAACAGGCATTTCCCCCTCAGGAGCCACTTCCAGGTTCCCAGAGAAAATGTGGCTTTGTTAGAGGCCCCAGGAGATCCCACTAGAGCGGCAACCACACTCACAACTCAATGCCATGTTCAATGATTTCCTTTTGTTGCTTGATGACCTCAAACTGCTCCGGGTCATCCTGAACGGTTGTCTGGGTCCCCGAGGACACCGTGGACTCCATAGATGTCACGCTGCTCCGTCTCGCCATGTCAAGGCTTTTCCCATCCCCCATTTCCTGATCCGTGAGCCTCTCCTGACCTGCAGTGACATAAAAGCAAAGGAAACCAAAAAGGTTAATGGGACAGAGACATGGCTGAGTAGGTCTGGCGTCATGGTTCCCTTTGCCAGACCTCGAACAGCAACAAGTTTGTCCTAGAAGGACCACAAGCATGAAACCCTAGTATTGTATCTCTCAAACACTTTAAAACTCCTTTTTTTTGAATAGTCTTAAAAAAAACCAACTTCTTTATTCATGGCACTTGATGATCTAATTCTAAAATTCACATGAAAGCATAAGAAAAGGCAAAAACAGACAAGATACTTAAAGAATAATGGACAGGTAGATTTGCCCTACAAGGTACCAAAATTTATACGACTACAATAATTTGAAAAGTGTGGTGCTGGTGTAAGAACAGAAAAATCAATAGAACAGAAAATCTAGAAACAGACTTAGATACATAGGAGAATGTGGTGTGTCATAAAGGCGATGCTTCAAATCAGTGAGGGAAGGAGAGACTACTAAAAAAGTTAGAATGATCAGCTCCCCATTTAGAACAGTAGAGTTAGAGCATAACTTCACACTATTCCCCGCAAATTCCAGATTTAATCTACTAAAAGCAGAACTTTTAAATACTATAGGTATTTAGCAAACTACAATATTTTCTTCGATTCTAAGGCAACGACACCTAGGTAACTTTTCCTGGCAGTTGTAAGA
Organism: Propithecus coquereli; assembly: GCF_000956105.1. Lineage (NCBI taxonomy): Eukaryota > Metazoa > Chordata > Mammalia > Primates > Indriidae > Propithecus > Propithecus coquereli. The sequence goes on along the minus strand of NW_012150219.1, from coordinate 577,624 downwards.
AGCCTGTTATGAACGGAGGTGACAGCTACGCTCTCTCACCGAGGCTGGTCTGGTGGTTGGGATTCACATATAGGTCTTTGCTCCATTCCACCATGCACTTGAGAATGGACACAAGGCACTCCAGGCCTTTCTTCCTCAGGCTGAGCTCCTAAAGGACAAAGTGACATAGAATAGACACTTAGCAGAAACGTTAAGAGAATACACATCTAGGCCGGGCGC